>NW_008246113.1:253719-264418 GCF_000281045.1 Saprolegnia diclina VS20 | reverse complement strand
ATTTTACCAAGACTGTCTCAAAGGCCATCGCCAGCTGCGTCGATGCTCAGGTCGTCGCTGCCAATAATGGCAAGGTATATGCAGAATCGCTATACACCTTATATACCCGAGATATATAGCTTTGCGTGGCGGGATGACACTTGGTAGAAATTGGGCTTGTGGTGTGCACACCGACGGCAGGGACGCCGTGTGGAAGGTGAACCGCACTCGCGATATCCCGCGAGTCTACGCGAAGGACTGGTACCAGTACTAGTACCACAATGAGGCCAGCGGTGACCAAATGCCCTTGGGTCGCTAGACGCGGGTAGCGTTCGCCAGCTCTTCTCGGTAGGCTTCTGCCTACTTTTGTTTTACGAAACGCGCGGGTTGGCTTGTTGCCGCAGCTAAACATGAGATTTATGCCTCGAGAATTGCGCGTCCTTGCTCACTGCGTTGGATCGGCATCTCATTCATTGTTCGGACGGGAGAATGACGGCAACCCCAACCCGACAACCCGAAGGCTACCAACGCCGACGACCAATGTGACGTGCTAGCTAAAACCATCTCGATTTAGTCGCTAACGTTACGAAATTCACATCGGCTATAATTGCCCCACTCGTTCGTGTACCAATCAAGTAGACAGGCGGCGATGGCAGGAGTCGCGCCGTTCGCGGGCCCGCAGCTGCCGCTGCCCATCGACGTCCGCTGGAACCGACCGTCCGTCGTCTGCAGCGCCCTCATGAGTCTCTACATCGTGTTCGCCGTATGCGTATCTCTCTGAATAGTCCCGAGTCTCTCACGCGACCTCAATTAGCCGCTCGATGCATATATTTACGAGCCCTTCCCGTGGACTATCTCGCCGCCGGCCGTCGCCACCCAGACGTCGCAGCTCTCGTGGGCAGCCGCGAGTCCTCTCTGGCTCACCGCAGCCAGAGCAAGGTACGCCTCTACCGACAACGTCATCCCCGCGACTGAGATGGTAGCTACAACGACACGTTCTTCGCACGTGGCGCCAGCTACGCGTACGATCGCGAGACCAACACGGACGTCTATCGAAGTGCCCTCAACACGTCGGCCAAGTGCGAGCTGTACGAGCTCCACACGGGCGCCCTCCTCTCGGCTCGGCTCCAGTCGCTTGTCTGCACCTTTGTCCAGAACAGTTCGTCTCCGTCTGGTGGATGCCAGGAGAATATGATGCTTTCGCTGCGGGCGTCGGTGCTCTGTGTCTGGTTCACGCCAATGTCTGACGGTGCGAGCGACGACGCCAACGATTCGTATACCGTCTACGAGATGTTCCACTTGGCTCCAACACCCGACTACCTCTACGGCATGCTCGCCTTCCGCCTCACACTCACCGTGTACATGGCGCTTTTGTGTGGACGCCGATACTTGCAGCCTGTTCGGCGGCTGCACCGGCACTGTTATCGGCTCCCGGCCAGGCGCTGCGACGTGATTGTCGGCGACCCGACGTCGCTGCTTGTGCTTGATCCGCTCTTGACATTGGCGATGGCCCTCGACCTCTGGCTCAGTGTGCCCGTTGTCGGCTCATCAACGATCGCCGTGTCCCAGTTACAGGCGTTGGACCACGCCGCACTCGGCTGCATGTATCTCTCGCGCATGGTGCGCGTCTCTCTATACTCCACACTCTCACTCTCACGATGCTAGGCATGGTTTGCATACGGATCGCTCGTGCTCGTCTCGAAGGGTCTTAAGCGCTACCACTGGGAGGCACGGTACCGCCCGGCGAGTCCGACCGTCCTCGCGGTCTTTGCGACGCTTGTCACCGGCCCGTTGACGTACCTCCAAGCCCAGAGCTACCTCCTCGTTCAGCTCTACGAGATGATTTTCGCCGGTAGTGAGCCCAGTACGACTCAAATCGTGTATGGGTTCCTACTCTTCCACCTGCTGCTTGCCGCGCTTCCGCTGGTGTATTTTCTTCAGGTTCCGCCGAGCGACGATGGCGGCGCCACCGGTGCGTGGACATCGACGCCCAACGACTCATGCTTGTGCGTAGCGCTCTTCGCCAAGGCCGTCACGACGCGGTATACCACCGTGGGTGCGACCGACTGGAAGCAGCGCCTGCTCTTGCCGCTGTTTCTGCGCTCGGCCGGCTATGTCCGCCAGCACGGCTGTTCGCTCTACAATTTTTTTTACATCGACGCGTCCTTTCGAGCGTGCCCGGGTCTGAGCCAGCGCGGGTCCGACTGCTACATTGTGCTCTACAGCGCCGGCAACGGCGCCGCGGTCAAGCGCCTCGCCCTGCGGCGCCGCGTCGATTTGACGTCGCTGCCCGTGACGATCGAGCGACGGGACGAGCTCTTTGGGAGCCTCGGTATCGTCATCAACAAGGGCGCGACCAACCCTACCTATGTCGTGGTCGAGCCCACGCAAGCGCCGTGCGAGTGGGTCGAATAACCCCGCGTGCTAGACTACATTTAGCTTGAAAAAAGGCGAAGTGAAAGTCACCTGAAGCCGACACCAAGCGCTACAATGGTAGATAGCTACACAAAACCACCATCGTAACTCGAAATGACTGCGATACACTGCGCGTATCAAGCTTCTCTCCGTCAGCAAGACCGGACGCGTTCACATACCCTAACCCTAGCCCTAGCCCTCCCAGAGTCAAAGACGCATGAGGAACTCACGTTATTCGAGCACCACTCTAGTCGCTCGGACATGACAGTATGGGTTGACGAACTACTTAGGGTGCAAACGAGCGTTTGAACCAGGCATCGACGGTCGTTTGAGTCGCGACAACCTCGTCGACGACGCGCGCAATGGTGCCAGGAAGCCCTCGAAGCACGTGCTGCGAGATTGGGTGCGTCGATAGGACCCGCCAGAGGTCGACGTCGGCGTGCACCTCCAAGTCGAAACCCGGCGTCTCGAGCAGATGGTACACCGAGAGCGGGTACCGAGCGCGCGCCAGGAGCTTTG
The DNA here is from genome assembly GCF_000281045.1 of Saprolegnia diclina VS20. Classification (NCBI taxonomy): domain Eukaryota; phylum Oomycota; class Saprolegniomycetes; order Saprolegniales; family Saprolegniaceae; genus Saprolegnia; species Saprolegnia diclina. Next base: position 261,505 of record NW_008246113.1, on the reverse strand, counting down.
CAAACAGCTGCGCGCCCGCTTCGTATGGGAATGGCTGCAGCGCATACGACTGCGCGCTAAACCCAAGCTCCAGCGGCGTCTTGGCAACGGACGTGGTCACGAGCAGCTTCCAGTCGGTTTGGCTGCTGAGAATGCTATCGAAAAAGCGTCCCGCGTCCTGTGGGCGCTGCATGAGCACGTCGCAGCCGTCGAGCAGCACGAGACACTGCTGTTTGCGTGCGCCTGCAAACGCTTTGAGCCGCGCCGAGACCTCGGCCTGGACCCTATTCACCTACAGGGTTAGGGTCGAGTCGAATTCTAGCCCGTCGGATACGCGTCATAACAGCCGTCCGGGCCCAAGGCCGTCGCGTCCAGTGTGTCAGCAAACGCTTGTACGTAGATGACATGCACACCGCCGTCGAAATACCCGCGCAGCGCAAGGTCGTCGCCGACAGCGCGGGCCAAATGCGTCTTCCCGACCCCTTCCGGACCAGTGAGGACCACGAGCCGTGTAAAGAACGGGTGGTGCGGCGGCCGCGCGAGGTAGGTTGAGACCTAATAGGGTGACTGTGACGTCCGTGTCAGGACGCGGACACGTACGACAACGGCCTCTTTTTGCCGAAATTCGAGCGTCTAAATAGTTGAAATATGAGTTTCGTCGAATTGATTTTTGTCGAATCGAGGAAAACGCACCTCGGCTGCGTGCAAGTGCAGGAACGGGCTCGGGAACCGCTTGAGAAAGGGCTCTCGGGTCGCAACCCGACCTCGCAGCGGCGGGAAGAGCACGTGGCGGTGGTCGTCGTTGGGCGGCAAGAGCAGAATCTTCTCGCTCTCCTACGTAACCATAGTGTTGTTGAGCGTATCGTAGGAGGGATACCGCCTCGGCGCCGCTGAGGTCGTGGCTGCGGACCGCTGCAATTGCCCGGTCGAATGCGGTTTGCACCGACTGCCCGGTCCCGAGCTCCATGTACAGCCGCCTACGTCATATCTATGTAGTCGACATGAGATGTACGGATGACATAACGCACTGGGCAAAGACTGGCGCGACCCAGTCTTGGAGCTTGGACTGGGCGTCCACGGCAATCACGTGTGGAATGCCATATCGTACAAACGGGCCCGCTAACCACCGACAATTGACTCCAGACGCATCCATACCGAGAGATATGAACCCATCGACGCCGAATGGCACACGAGCAGCAGCGCGAGCTGGACGCCAGACACCGCGCATGGCGGCGCCAGCTGGAGGCATTGGTCAAGGGCCTCGGCGTCAACGGCGGTGCCCATCAATGGCTGACTGGCCTCGCCTTCAAAGAAGAGCTGACCGGGGAGCCCGTGGCCGGCCAAGTGGAGGACGCAGCAGCCGTCGACGAGCGCCTTGTGCAAGTTGAAGAGCGTCGCAAAGCCCGTCTTGAGACCCACAAACGGGTGCTACAGCAGCACCTCGCGAAATGCAAGCATGCACCACAACGCCACCTCGGCAAGTGCAAGGCCCGACGCAATCCCGTGGTATTCGTTCTGGAAGCTCAGTCGCTAGCATTGTCATATACCAGTGGTCCTTCACAGACACGGTACCTCGCCGAAGAGGAGTGCGTTGGCCGTGCGCGTGATGAGCGGGTTCATGAAGAGCACATGCTACGTGTATGCAGGATAAGATCGCGCATTGCATCATCGCATACGGTCAGGTAGGACGCGATCATGGTCTCGTGCATGATCGGCCGCTGGGCCATCAAGTCTTGCTCGTATCGCGTGGCCTGGACCGTATAGTAGAGCCAGCCAAAGAGGCAGAGCTCGGCGCCGTCGTGGAGCTCGTATAGCGTGCCAACGTCCACTAGCCAAAGGAATGGTATCATGCCCGTAGGCAGCATCGACGACGTACTGTGGCGCTTGTTGAGCTGCGTCGTCGACGTTTGGCTCAAGTTGGTCGCAAAGAGCTTCCCTCGGCGAAAGACGACCTCGCAATGGTCCTTGCTCATGCTCATGACCAGGTCGCGCGCCTTGAGGATGAGCTTGTAGTGCTCGCGCCGAAACACGTGCGTCGGCGACTCGGGCCTGCGCGGCCATGAGGCCATCATGCACCAGTCGGCAGTTCGTACCCGAGGCCGATGCGCACGTAGCCGTCGAGCGCCGCCAGCTCGTGGCGCTTGAGGCACGTCGTTGTCTTGGCGTCCATGGCCAGCGTGAAGGGCGGGAGGAGCATGTCCATGTCGCCCAGCGCCTGCGAGAGCTCGTCCGCGCGGCCGCTGCAGTGCATGCTCGTCTTGCGATCTTCCGGCTTGCCCACGTTGGTACAAACCGCCAGTGACCTCTTTCATCCGGATAGGCGAGGTGTATCCGGATATTGCGCTTCAACTTGGCGCATGGTATCCTTGGTGTTGCTGGGTCTTGCACGAGCGCTGTCTTCATGCTTCCACCACGTACAAGCCGTGGTCATTGCTATCTTGACGGTGCATGTTCATGCATCAAAATGGCCGCTACGCAAAAACACACCTCACTGCGCTCGCTCCAGCTGCTGGCTGCTCCATCCTCCCGCATCGACTCGAATCTGTGCTATCTGGCTCTGAAGGAAGCGTCGTTGCCACGCTTGGCCACGGTACGACTCGACGCCTTACCGTCGGGAGCAATCGCAGCCGTGTCGAGAAGACAGCCTGGATGTAGGCCAGCTGTCGTCGTATCGTGGAGGACGGTACTATTACCCAGGGTACAATTATATTAGGCCCTTGCCGAGCTACGGGTCGTGTAGTACGCAGCAGCGCACTCGTGTGACATGGCAGAGTGACGCAAAACCAAAGGCGCGCCGGCAATGCATGCACAATATTGGTTACTATGGCAGCTCAACACAGTTGAGAGACTCGGATATGGCGATAGGCTAGCGGCAAAAAGCTCAGCAGACAGCTGCTGCAGACAATTGAACAACAAAGCGGCTGTCGCCACCCGCGGACCGCAGCCATCGATCTCAGCCCCCTCTGTTGTCGATCGTGGCGTCGCCGTGTGTATCAGAGCAGCCAAGATAGCGCACGAGCGACTTGGTCTTGCGGTCTCAGCTTGGTGTTGCTGACAACACCGACTCGGTGCGAACTCGCACAATAGGTATGCACTCACGGTCAGCCCATGCGCCTGTCGGCTACCCGTCGTGGTACCTTCAAACTAACGTTACGCAGTGCATTATTGCGCGCAGTCGCCAGGGCTTGCCGGATGCCACCGGCGCTGGGCTCGGCCGACGGTATCCTGCTCCAACACTGCTGTCCGACAAAGTTGCAGCGCCACACAGCCGCCAGTGGCCAGTCGTCAGCGGGTTGTGGGCGCAAGGTGCAGCGTGACACGCCACGCGATTCGTTGAAGTCGACTTGCAGTGTGACGCGGCTCACAAATCAAGTCGCCGCGCCATGGGCTTGTGCGCGCTGATCCAGTCGCACTGGACCGTCGAGCGCGTGCCAAAGTCCTCGCGGCAGATCGACGCCGAGCGCTATCTCTTCTGCCTCCCGTCGCCGTTCGCGTGCGACACCTACTACGTCTCGCGCGGCGTGGCCTTTAGCCGCTGGCACCTCTTTTTCGCGGCCTTTGTCACGCAGTTTTGCGTCGGGTCGCTCTACGCGTGGTCGGTTTACAACGCGTACATTGACGACTACATCTTTGGTGACCCGACCGCCGGCCACGCGGTCGTCGCCTTCTACCTCGCGTGCGGCTCCCTCGGCCTCTCGGCCGCGATCCTCGGCCCGTGGCTCGAGCGCACGGGCCCGCGGTTCGCGATCGCGGTCGGCGCGACGCTCTTCGTGCTTGGACACATTGGTGCTGGCCTCGGAATCTACTACAAGAGCATGGCGCTCGTGTACGTCATGTACGGCGGCGTCGTCGGCTCGGGCATTGGCATTTGCTACATCTCGCCGGTTGCCACGCTCCAGGTAACCTGTTGGTGCAAACTCAGAGTGTTTCAATGTTTCATTGTCGATAGAAATGGTTTCCCGACTTGCGTGGCACGGCCGGCGGCTTTGCAGTCTGTGGCTTTGGCGCCGGCCCCGTGCTCTGGGCACTCCTCTTCCCGTACCCGATCAAGGTGTGGGGGTAAGAATCATTCTCAAATTTTGCATTTAGCTGGACGATGATGATTAGAACACCCGTGTACCTCTCGTTCATGGTGTTTGGCGCGGGCATGAGCCTCATTCTGTATGGTTGCGCGATCGTGATGCGGACGCCGCCGCCGGGCTTCTCCGTGCGTGGCAAGGACATGCATGGCGTTCACCAAGACCGCATCAAGATCACGGTCGATGCCCACGAACACGCCCGACTACCGCGGCGCGCGCCCAACGGCAACGTCATTTTGTTTGTGCCAGAAGACCTCGAGGTGCCGATCGCGGAAGAGACTACCGCGCACCCGCACGAGTACTACCGCGAGTCGGAGCTCGACGACTCGGAGCTCTTTTACTTTCATCGCATCAAGCAGCTGCCGCTCGCTGCGTGTGTGACGTCGCCCGAGTTTGCCTTGCTCTGGATCATGTTTTTTCTCGAAATTTCGTTTGGCCTTGTGCTCATCTCGCGCCTCAAGGATTTAGATCTGTACGTCTTTAGCGCCAACGTCTCCGCGTTCACGCCCGACGACGTCAACCGCGCCGAGCGCATGGTCAGCTACAACGGCATCTTCAACTTTGGCGGTCGCCTCATGGTGCCTATGGTCTCGGACCTGCTCATCCGCGGCTGCTACGTGCACCCGGCCGACGGCCGCAAGCTCATTTTTCTCGTCATTTTGGCCGTCCAAGGCGGCATCGCCCTCGTGTTGCAGTCGACGCTCGAAGAAAAGAACCATGGCCTCTTCCAGACGCTCGTCTGGCTCCTCACGTTTGTCTATGGTGGCGGCTTTGGCACGATCCCGTGCTTCCTCTGCGATATGTTTGGGGCTTATAACATTGGCGCGCTCCACGGCATCATCCTCACGTGCTGGTCAATTGCGGGCGTCGGCGGCGGCCTCGGGTTCACGAGCCTCTTTGACGCCGCGATCAAGACGCAGTCGACCGTCGCTGCGTACGGGGCTGCGATGCCGCTCTTTAGTATTGGCTCGGCCGTAGGCTTTCTCGCACTGCTTTTGGTCCGCACGAATCCCGTCGACCGGTTTGCGCCCGGGTATCAATTCAGCGTCGGTCGCTTCCAGCTCTGCCACTTGGGTCAACGCAAATCGAAACTGACCAAGCGACCGCGCGCCACGACGTCTGGCCGCGTGACTGGCAACGACTACCACAATCTACCGCCGCGCTCGTAACGCAAGCGAAATAGAGGCGAATGTGTGCACAAAGACTCTAAGAAAAAATTTGACTATATTTGATCTGATACGTATATTAATGATTGAAAACGTGCACGAACGATCCAGTGCCGCCTGTCCCGATGTCGACACTGTGGCGACCAGACACGTGCGACGACGAGATTATTCCGGCTGTCGTCCTATCATGAAGGGTGCACACAAGTCACAAGCTCGCTCGAACTGTCAATTAGCAATGATACATTCGTTTTCGAGCGATCGAAGATCGCCACGTAGACCGGTTCACAGCAAAACGGTCGCCGTTTTGGCGGTTTCATTTGTGACGTGGCAGCGCGAGCGTGCGGCTCGAGGTTGCGACGCGTGCCACATCGACACCCGCTCCGCGGATACGGTCGTCTCCAATGTATTGCACCCGCGGTAAGGGACTGCATGGAGCGTAAAGCTACTCCATTTTACATTCGAGCTGTATATTCCAGCGCTATTTCGTAGTCAGACCCCAAATGGCATTGTCTTTGAAAAGAATTGTTCTTCAAAAAGAAGAGGAGAGCGCGACGTTGTTGACCATCGCTAGGTTCTTCATGATTTGGCGTCTGATTTGCGTACTGTGCACCCCTTCGCCTCGTACTACCTTGCCGTTAGGGATGGAGAGCCACTCCATTCTGAGACGGACGACGATGTTCTTAGGCGCTCTCTTGTTCTTGTGGTAGCACTGCACAGTAGAGTTTGTTTCGACGAGCGACGCATTTTGGCGCACGAGGCCGTCGTTCATGCATGAACAGCAGACCTCCTCGTCTGATCAGTCATGCGCACAACGGCAACTTGGCTTCCACTCACTACTCGTGCTTATCGCGACGGTGCGTATTTTCAGCACGAAACGGCGTAGACGAACCAACGACCAGCAAGGGGACGGGCCAGGATGAGTTTTGCCGAGTATCTTGCCGGCGATTGCAAAGTGGGTCCCGTAGCGCAGACAGTAGTCGGCCTTGAAAATAAAATATGATCCAGTGCAACGCCACAGGGCCGTTGACGGAAGCAGCGACGAGTGTTTATATTACTACACATATACGAAAGATTACTATGCTCTAGAAAGGCGCATGAGCATACCAGTGGGCGAACCTTCCATACGTGTTGCATCCAAACAGAAGTCGCATCATCTGATTGGGCGAGAGGGACATATATGGGCCATAAATCGCTGCTTTCTATTGGTGGAACCTTAATAGTGTGACGCATGACGCAGGCAACGTGTCCAGCCGGGAAGCGCGCCGCGGCTCTTGCTCACGTGCTCAGCGCGTCGCAGTCATCAGTTCCGACCAACCTGTGCTCGAATCTTGCATGATGATTGTGCAAAGCTTTATATATTGACTGATGAATACGATATATGACTATGGTAGCTTATAATGTGCTTTGCAGGCGTTGTGCATCTCGATCCTGCCGCCAACCACATCTTCTCGCACACGGCGGGTATGATTGCTTGCCTACCTTCGCGACGACAAGATGAGGACACGTCCTGTCGCATGCCTTCTTGCACGCTCGGTCCAATCGGTACCGCGTGTAGAGGTCGACTTCGCACGTGGCGGCCAACTTGTCGAGTTGTTGAGGGTGACTTGACGCCGGGGCATGTTCTTGTCATCGCGCTTGCGCTTCTTGCACCGAGTCGTCGGGGGACGTACTTGTGTGTTGCAAGTAGTCGCGCGGTTTACTTCAACGTCGATGAGTTGACTTGACTGCATGTGAGCCACATCGCAGAGACACACGTCCACAGAGCCTTGGTCTGGTAGACGCTGAGCGCGCTGTACAGCAGCAGTATCAAGCGCAGCCGGTTGGGAGCTGACAGTGGATGAAAAGCCCTTGCGCGCCGTTTGCATCGTCGTCAAGGCGTCGCGGATGCCGCCGAAAGAGGTGCGACTTGGATGCGAGACGACGGCGATCGCGGGGCGTACGGGCAGTGCACCGTGTGCTGCCGGCGGATGCCGCAGAGGATGCAGACCGGAACTCCATTCGGTGCTACGACCCGAGTCTTCGGGCCCGGTCGATCCGCTCGGACTCGCGCTCGGACGTTGCGCGTGCGCTCTTCCATCTCTGTGTGGCTCTGAGGCACTGAGACTCTCGCCAGGAAATTAGAAGTCGCGTCCAATGAATGTGCAGAAACCAGAAGTCTCCGCCAGTCATATTGATTATATCATTTCTTAGCCATCTGATTGGTAAAAAAAGGCTCAGAGGGGTAGGTCTAGAGTTTGTCGGGTTGCAATTACTTGGTTAATACAAATTTGAAGTCTAATTTATGGATAAGGCCCTTGTCGTGCTACCAGCCACGAGAGCGCAGTGCTGGTGTGTAGCAGCTTAAACATACAACGAGTGCCCGGTTTCCCAGCGGCTGCACCTGTTTCCTTCCTTCTCTTTTCTCTCGCGCCGTGTCCATAAAATTTTAGATTGCAACATTTATGGTGCATTCGCCTACCAGTGCGGTCAATGTCGTCCACGCGCCAATAGCGACGGGCATCTGGGAGCTTGCTACGAATCACGCGTTGCCAGATACGTGTCGTCAAGTAGCTTGCATCGCGG
>NW_008246113.1:249982-251314 GCF_000281045.1 Saprolegnia diclina VS20 | reverse complement strand
TTCACGAGCCTCTTTGACGCGGCCGAGTCCAACCACTCGATCCTCAGTGCCTACGAGACTGCGCTGCCACTGTTTGCGATTGGCGCCGGCAGTGGCCTTCTCGCGCTGCTTCTCGTGCGCACGAACCCCGTCGACCGGTTCGCGCCCGGGTACCAATACAGCGTCGGCCGCTCGATCTTGTGCAGCTTCAAGCCAAAAGGCTGGCAGTTTCAGCACGCGTAAGACCGAGATGTAACCGCCGTCGACGGTTTCTATGTATATACAATTAGCAGCCCGGGTGTAGACCAAAAGGTAAATAATGATACTATGTGTACAAGTCGTGGTTCTTGTTGGACATTGGCGAACAATTGTCCGAAATGTGCTGTAGTGGTGCACCGATACGGCGTAGATCTGAGTTTTTTCAACTTGGATCTTAGTCGATCTTAGTCAATCTGGGCGACTGGCAAGGAGTACCGCACACGCGAGCAGCATGTCGCTGAAAGTAGCCACCCGATGGATACATCGCCGACGAGCAGCAGCGCAGTAGTATCTTGCTGCATCGACTGAATTTCTCCCCAAACTTTACTACGAATCTAGTAGGCACGTCGATGGATGGTTGCCGATTCATGTTGAATTGTTAATAAATAATGGGCCACGGTCTACATCACGGTGGACGAGAGGCACCGGCGCACCGAGTCTGCCTCCGTGTGCGGGCTCAACACCGGGTGGCAGCGGCCCAAAGGCGCGTGGATCGGGTCGCGGTGCGTCACAAACTCGAGGATGCACGCGTTGATGTGCTCCTTGAGCTCGGGCAGCGCGGCGCCGTGGATACGGCAGAGTCGAAGCACGTTGGTCAAGTGGTTTTCCAACTGCCCGCACATGCCCTTGATGACGAGCGCGTCGCGGTGGCCAAAGAGCGATTTCTTGGGACACGGAAACCCCGCAATCGCCTGCAGAAACGCTACCGCTGCCTTGGGCGCTGTCCGCAGCTCCTTGTAGAAGCGCGCAAAGTCCTCGTAGACGCAGTCGACGACGTAGACGTGGCTTCCGTTGATGACCTTGACGTGGTAGACGATCGAATGCTTGGCGAGGAAGCCCTTGCGCTTGACCATACTCGTGCCCGTGATGCGGCAGTTGGCGACCTCGAGGCCGCGCACGATGTACATGTCGTCGAGGTTGCTCGAACTGAGCTGTCGGCGCATTGGCGCAGCGGCCATCCAATGGAAAAGTGAAGGACTCTTTGGAAGGCTTTGATGTTGGACGTTGGGTCACTCGACTGGGCGCGTTCGGCAGGAAGCCATCACGTTGTCGCTTTTTTACTGGGGCCCTCTACAGGGTACCCTCACTTGACAT
>NW_008246113.1:231138-249237 GCF_000281045.1 Saprolegnia diclina VS20 | reverse complement strand
GTCCGTTTAGCTTCAAGCTGGTTGCGGCGACGAGTTAAATACGTGGGTGTCTTTGGCGGGCTGCATTGTCGACGCAATCACGCAGAGCAAGCAGTCGTCGAGGGCGGCTTGGAGCGCGCATGACGTCGCTGCATATTGCGTGCCAATCTTGAGGACTGCGACGAGGTGGCACTCGAGCTGCCCGCACATGCCCTTGATGCGCAGCGCGTCATGGCGGCCAAAGAGGAGCGTGCGCTTCGGGCACGGGAACGCCGCGATCGCCGCGCGCAGGCTCGCGTCCAGCGCCTGGAGTCGCTTGTACAGCTGCGCAAAGTCGTCGTGGGTCCAGTCGAGGACGTACTTGTCGCCGTTCGTTGCAATGACCTTGACGTGGTAGACGATCGTGTGGGCGGAGAAGTGGAAGCCGCGGGTCTTGCGCCGGCAGATGCTCGCGCCCGTGATGCGGCACCGCGCCGACCGCATTCCGTGCGCAACGCTCCCGAGGTCCATGGCCCAAGACCCCGAATGGCTGATGGAACTACGGAAAAGCGCGTTCTATAAATAATGGGAGGTTTGTATGGTGACGTGGCAGCCGGAGAGACCGCGTGGAGCCAGTACGTCGGGCAGAGGCGATGGCGAGATTCGCGCGCGTGCATCCGAGGCGTTGCGAGCAAAGGCGCCGGCGGTTCCCGAGACGCGCAAGACGCAGGAAGGCGTCGCGTCACCCGCCGGCGCCAGCTTGTGCCGTTGCCATTGCACCGCGTCGTCTCGACTGCCTGCCGTCCTCAGATTCGCTTTGATGCTCGAATCCTCCCGGGCTTCGACTCAGACGTCAAGCGATCTTGGAAGCCATATGCCGTACAATGAAGTAGCGCACCAAGCGAGATTCTACGCGTCAGTGTGGCGGACAGAGCGCCGAGGTAGGCAGCACTTTGCGATGGTTGGCCAGTCCTAGGCGTTGCTAGCTGCCGACCCGGGCCCAAGACGGTGGTAGCTCGCAACTCCCAGCGTCGCCTCGTATGACCAAGCGACGATGATGACTGCAACGACGTAGTACAATACACAATTCACACAGCATTCCAAGGACTCGAGCACGCAGCCACCCAAGTCTCTACCGCCGTTGGCGCATGGGCTGGATCCTGCCCGTCTAGCAGTCCAGCGCCTATGCTAAAGTCGCCCGTTCCTTCTATCTTGCAAGCTGTGCGCCTGGACGTCAAGTGCATCGAATGAGTCCGTGCGACAAGGCCACATGATGCAAAACAGCGCCGTTTGCGCTTACTTGCGGCCTTCGCTCTTTCGCTGCCGGCGCGCGAGCTCCTCCTGCTTGGTCGAGCGCGTGATGTAGAGCACCATCTCGACGACCATCATGGCAATCGTGGCGGCGAGGCCCAAGAGAAGACGCTACAAATGCACATCAGCATGACGATGCGAGGCCGACGAGGGATTGCGCACCGAGGTCTCGTTGTCCGTAACGCTGCGGGCAACATAGTACGCGACAAAGAACGCCGTCGCCATGCCGGCAATCATGTTGGCGCCGATCGAGAGGTGCTGCGAGACCGACTTCATCTCGCGTTGCATGTCCGAGTCCGCCTTGGGGCGCTCGAGCTTGCCGAGCATCTGGTTGTACGATTTTTCTTCTTGGCGCCGCTGCAGGTACTGGCGCCGCTTGGCCAAGTACGTTTGCTTCTCCTTGGAGGCCACGGCTATACGACGGCGCATGATCGTGCCATCACGCCATCATTTGCACGAGACTACCTGCTGCCACGGGCGTAGCCGAGAGCGAAGCGCCGTTGAGAAGCGATTTGACGGACGAGCCGCTGGATGCGCGCTGGGCGCGGAGGTAGGCGGCGGCCTCCCGCAGCGGGACGCGGTCACCGCTGCCGCAGACCAAATCCATCGTGAAATATCCCCGTGGGATATACCCAAGCGCCTATCATCGCCTCAAAACACGCAACTCTTTCCAGTGCGGGGATTGTAAATGAGGTTTTTCAATGCCTTCGATTGCGTTCGTTTAGCCATTTTGCAGCGCACCTGGGACAAACTGCCTGGAATAAAAAAACGAGCTTTACATACAATCTCCGAGTAAAGATAAAATATCGGTTTTGTAGTGTCCCATTGTTCCACCGGTAACCCATGGCCGGCAACAGCAGCGCCAGCATGCGGGACCGCGTGGACGTCTGCCTGAACGAACACCGCTTCATCGCGTACAAGCTGCTCGAGTCGCTCTCGCATGCGTCGTCCAACACGACGCCGGCGATCCTGCGCACGACCGACTCGCTCTTCGAGGCCATCCTCAAGAAGGACCGTGTCCTCCTCCAGACCGTCAAGCAGCGTAGCGATCCGTAGCATCGCCGCATGCGCTCATGGCCTTCGTAGTGAACGCGCACCAGGCCGCACAGAAGGATCTCGAGAACCTCAAGGCGCAGATCGCAGAAAAAGAAGCCAAGATCGTGCAGTACGCCCGCGAGCTCCGAGGCGGGTCCGTGGCCGCTCGTCGACGCAGTTTGCTCATACGCGTATAGGCAAAAGGCCATCTCCAACGTGCTGCTCAAGCACCGCCGAGTGCTCTCGAACGCCAAGGCGTCGTCGACAACGTCCCACATGAAGCCCCAGGACATCATTGCCTACGCCCACAAGGTCGCATCGACGTCGAGCGCGCCCGCGGGCTGGCAGCCAGGGGTACGTCCATTTGATAGCATTCCAGCGAGCTCATGCATGGTGTAGTACCCGATGTTTGGCTTCATGCCGCCAGCGCCGACGCCCGAGATGATGCGCGCAGGCGTTCTCAGTCGCGGCCGTAGGCGCCTTGCACCTCACCTCGGTCCTTCTTATCTGCGAATGCTAGTTATCGACTCGATCGTGACCAAGGAGACCTCGTCGTACACGTCCACAAAGCGGTCACTGGACGCGTCGTCGGCCGGCGTGCCATCGGCGGTCGGCGACGTCCGCATCGGCCTCGGTATCTCGGACGAGGAGATTAGTAAACTCATTCCGCCGGGGTGGAAGCCAGGGTCCAATATTGTCTTCGTAGCTATAGCTCTCTCACTGGTTGATGTAGTGATCCGATCGACTTGCCCGCCGAAGCGCTCGTGCGCCTTCGCGGCCCGTCTGTCTTTGCGGTGCTGAAGCCAAACCAAGATCGTTCGGTGGCTTGACTCGTGCGCTGTAGGAGCATGGCATCGAGGTGCCCGGCCACATCCTCAAGGCCATCCTCGAGCAGCCGATCCCGCCCTTGTACATGGAGCAGCTCCGTGCCAAGCTCGAAGAAAAGACACCTAGTCACGTCGATAAGAAGCCGCGGCTCGATGACGCGCCAGACGAGGCCAGCTCGGAGAGTTCGAGCTCGAGCGACGAAGGGTACACTTCCTCCCTCTTGCGTCGTTTGTCTCATGCACATAGTAGGTCGGACGCTTCCGACTCGGAGTCGGAGCAAGTGCCCAAGATCCGGATGACGCTCTCGGACTCGGAAGACGACGACTAGGACGCCTGCGTCATAAGGCTAGTAGACACGTGCACGATTCTATATACCTAAATCTGCATTTGCATACGAGTAGCAGTCGCTGCATGGCAAAAGGGCAAAGTCGAAACGGCGCCACAGCGCGCCACGTGGAAAGCGTCAAGATACGTTACATTCAATCAAAGTATGCCATACAGTATACGAGATCTCTAGTTGTGCGTCTTGGACGGCACCCATGTGGCCTTCTTGATGTCGGCGCACGCGAGCGCGTCCATGGTGCTGCTCGTGCCGAGGCAGATGTACGTGTCGGGAAACTCAAAGTCAATCTCAAGGCGGTTGTCCTTGAGAGCTGTGCGGCAGAGGTCCTTCTCGACCTGGAGGTAGCAGATGCCGTGCGGACCGGCGATCTCGTACTTGACGAGCGGCCCGTTGTTCGACGCAATGTTGCCCATGGTGTTGTTGCTGCTGCTCGTGCCAAATGAAAAGTGGAGTCGACGAAGCCCGGCCGCCGTTGGATCCCACGGTCGGATGTCGGCGATAAGATATCACGCTGTCGGCTATCACTTTTCTGCCGGCGGCCAATGAGGGGCGCCGATTTCACAGTGATCGCAGCTCCTCCTCCGCTCATCGCGTGCGCTGCAGCTGCGGCGCATCTTGTCGGCGCCGTCTGATTGCGAGCACGTGCTGGTATACAGGCGCGACCACCTTTTTGGCGCGTTCAACGCTGTGAGCGCAAGCAGAGGTCTGCTGCACCGAGCTCACGCTTCTACAAGAGGGTCGCTCTACATGGAGGTGACAGCTTGGGGGCTACGCGCTTGGGATGTGGTCGTTGCGCTGTATCAAGAATAGCAACATTGCTCGAAATAGACTGCACTTTCGCTCGCAGTCGTTGGCATGACGAGCTGCAGCGCGAGCGAGCTCTTGCCCGGCAGCGCCACGTGCCTGACGCTGACGACGCAGAATGATGCATTTGCCACGTCCTCGACGCTCACGCCGGCCACGACCGTACGAAATGACCCTTCTGTTGCGATCTCTGATTGGATGATGTAGTCGACGTCGCTCATGAGCTTTGCCCAAGACGCCGTCTCAACCCAAGGCGCGACGACCGCGGCCTTTGAGCGCGTCGACAGCGTCCGCGGCCACAGCGACACTTGGTTCCGCAACTCGCTTCAAGCGATCGCGATCTACGCCTGCGACACCATGCTCTCGGTCAGCGACAAGCAGCGCTGCGTTGCACGCGGTACTGAGATCGGAGCCTGATTATCCAAGCATGACGAGAGCTTGGTGTAGATGACCCGAGTGCGGTGTTGAATGGCACGCTTTGCCTTCGCGTCGGCGGCGACGGCAACTGCTTCGACCAAGGGCTCTGCGAGCGGGCGGCCAACTGCTACTGGCCGCCGCCGAACGTCAACCGCACGCCCTACTACACGGAGGCAAACCTCCGAGCGGCCTCGGCGTGGGTCACCACCGCGTACCCCAAGTCGTTTGTGCCGTACGCGATCCCGGGCGTCTTCCTAGCGTCGCTTGTCCTTCTCGTGACAGTCGTATTTCTCATTCTGCGCTGCGGCTGCGACCGCTGCTACGGCACTCGCCCCCATCGCCACGGGTACGTACAACAAGCTCGTTGGACCCTAACCCTCGATGTAGCTACACGCGGGCCGAGCGCTTGCGGCCGATACTCGTCTACGGGTTCTTTGCGATCGGCGTCGTGCTCTGTGCAGTCTTTGCGTTTACGCAAAACCAAATCATCACCAAGGGCGTCAACGGCGCCTTCTCGGCCGTCGACATGTCCCTCACCAACCTCCAGACGATGACGCGTGCGTGTCATACCCTTCCATCGAAAACGAAGCAAAACGATGCGTAGGCAACGTGGACAAGCCGCTCGCGCACGTCTCGTCGACGCTAAACACGACAGTCGCCGAGATTCAGCAGCGTACGCCCGCACACTGGACAACGCAAAGGCGTAAGAACTGAGTGTAGAGCTCAACCCGTCGAGCACGCGTGCGTGGATGAATGACAACATGACCACACTCTGGACGCTGCGTGCGCATTTGCAGTTTAGCTTGGCAAACCTGGGGCCGTACCCGATCGGGTGCTCGCTCGGCTCCTCCGACGTACGCTTCCATGTGCTATAGTTGTCGCACTCAAAAGGGGTAGGTGTGCGTGACCTGTCCGCCCGCACTTTGCGACACGTTTCCTGCAGCCTTCAACGCGACAGTGGCCGCCTTCAATCAGAGCCACACCTCGATGCAAGCCGTGGTCAACACCATGTACTCAAGCCTCCAGCTGTGCGAGTCGCGATCTCTCTGTCCCTCTGTTATTGTTGGGAGTGAGTAGATCTCAGACCACGATCCAGGCGGCGCTCGACGGCGCTGATACGTACCTTGCCAGCGTCCAGACCAAAGCGGCGACGACGCAGGCCAGCGTGCATACGGCATACTCGGCGTTCACGACCATCTCGATCGCCCAAGTGGCTGCGCTCATGGCTGCCTTTGGACTCGGCGTCGCCGTGTGCGCACTGGGTCTTTCTAGCGTGTCCTTGCGGCAACGTAATGCGAGTGTGTAGGTCTTGTGGGCATTGTTGCCGGGCACTGTTCTCGGAAAAGCTGCCTCGTGCGCGTCCTCAACGGCGCCTGGTGCGATACTTCAATGTCAGCACTGTCTACATCAAACGAATAGGGTTTGGGGTGCGACGATCTGCATTGGCGGCTTTGCGCTCTCGGCGGCCATTTTGATCTTTGCGATGCTCGGCAACGACGTGTGCCACTACGTGAGCGTCCTTCGCGACAACAGCAGTAAAGCGACACCCCATTCCTATGTTGCTTAGTGCTCACACAAACGTAGCGTCCGTGTGGCCAGGGCAAGCGTCCGAGATTTTACATGCGTGCTTCCACAACACGTCGCTTCTCTCTGCGCTTGGGATTCAAGGAGAGCTTGCGTTCAGCTGCCCGCTCGAGCAAGAGCTCCAAGCAAGCCATGCGCTCCCGCTGACCGCGTTGGTGACGGCCGTGACCAACCTGAGCCAGACTCTGCATGCGTACCTCTCTCTATAGACGACGACTCGACCCTTAACGAGGGGTAGGGCCAACGCGTCGGCGTGGGTGGCTGCGTCCCCCGCCGAATTGGTCACACAAGCCGCGGTGTACACGCCGCAGCTGACGCTCGACAACCTCCCACGGCCATGGGAGGCTGATGGGCACGCGTCCTTGCAGGCGTCCGGCCAGTCGGCCTGCTACTTTGAGTCGACGACGAACGCGCCGCGCTGTTATATGAGCAAGTCGTGCAACAGCGCTGCCTGCTACGCGACGTACGTGGCAGCGTACGATACGTACCTAGCCGAGGCGCAGATTCGGACCGCGCTCGACCAACTCGATGTACGCCATTCTAGATTCAGAGCTGCAGCTGAGACGTAGTTGTAGACGGACTTTGGCGGCGGCAGCGGGTCGCACACGGCCGGCTGGAACGCGTCGATTCCGTCGATCGCGGAGTTTGCCACTGCGTACGTCGGCAACCTCACGCAGCTGCAAACGTCGGTGTTGGCGCCGCTGCAGAAAGGCGTCGTGGGCGTGCTCCTTGGTGCCATCGACACGACGACCTGCAGCATGGACTGCGCGTGGCTGGATGCGAGCTACGACCTTCTCTATGACAGCGTCTGCTCCAACATTGTCGGCGCATTGCTCACGATCGCGCTCTGCCTCTTCCTCATGTGCTTCTTCCTCCTCCCCGTCATTGCCTCGGCGATTGTTTTGGAGAAGCGTCTGCGGGGTCTGCGCAAGGTACACGTCGTCCCATGATGCTCGATGTTCACGCCGAGACAAAGGAGGAACGGCCCAAGCGGCTCGTCCAGACCGCAGTACCGCCGTCCACGCAAGTGTAGACACCGTGGAGTTTTTTTTTGTGATAACCCATCCCTGGATGTACGTTGTATAGTGCTTTTCAATCGACAAGGGCTAGGGTAGGGGTGGGGCCCCCGGCCCAAGAATAATTAAGGATCGCGCGGTGCGCCACCGACAACAAGTGCAATATCTACACGACTTGGTAGACAGCTTCGTCGGCGACGTATTCCTAGTCAGTTGTATCGATACACTAGACCAAATGTCGCCAGCGTACCATCTCCAAAAAGTCGCACACCGCCAGCGAGTTTTGCACGTCAAAGTGCGGGTGGGAGAGTACGGCCTAGTGATTCATATAAATATCTGAATGCTTTTGCACACATCGAGGTTGGAGGGTGTACGTTGAGGTAGCGCTCGAGCTTGACGCGCCGAGCGTCGATGCGCTTGGGGTTAAACTGCTTGAGAAGCGTTTTTTCGGGAAAGAGCGGGCCGAGTTTGACGCATTCTGGCAGCTACACGCCACGTCAGCGCCTTCTTTCGAGCCATTAGCTCACTACCTCGTCGCGCAAAAACACAAAATCACTGAAGCGTCGGCGCACGCTCCACGTCTCGTCTTCGGTCGTGACCAGAATCTGGACCACCACA
The DNA here is from genome assembly GCF_000281045.1 of Saprolegnia diclina VS20. Classification (NCBI taxonomy): domain Eukaryota; phylum Oomycota; class Saprolegniomycetes; order Saprolegniales; family Saprolegniaceae; genus Saprolegnia; species Saprolegnia diclina. The sequence continues at coordinate 241,323 of NW_008246113.1, read as the reverse complement.
TTCAGATTCTGAAATCTGACAAAGTAGAGGACCTTGTACGACACGAAAGATGACGACGACATGCGTGTGATCGTGTACGACGGAATGCTGACGCGGACGCGGTCCGTCGGCGTCGGAAACAGCACCGACTCGTGCACCTAACAGGCCCGTACAATCACCAAAAGAAAACCCGAGTTCTCTTCTAACCGGCGTCCGCGGGCGGTGGGGGAGGTACTGGTCGAGGGACCCGTACATCTGCTGGACCCACTGCTTACCGTGGGCGTGGATCGACGCGATCGACTTGAGGCGCTGACGAGAGAGCGCGAGCACTTCCGGCGACAAGTTGGTCAAGTCGCGTTGGGCCCAAAAGCTCGAGACCGCCAGGCACGTAAAGCTACCGTACACCACGCAGTGCAGCGCGAGCTTGGCGTGCGCGACCTCGTCCCACCACGACGTCATCGACATGATCTATGCCGTGTGAGAGAAGGTCACATATATACACAAGCGCACCGCCGAGTAGAGGGACTTGGTCATGAGCGCCCAGCGAAACACCCAGAAGAAGCGTAAGAGCGTCGAGGTCGTCAAGCTCCGGCGGTGCTCCATCCAAATCAGCCACGTCGACATGGCCTACGCATCCATCTCCTTGAGCATCAATCGACGAGATGACGTTACCCATGTCATTGACTCGGCCAGAAAGGCCGCACGCAGCGCCCACGGCTCGTCGGGCAGCCACATGAAGACCCAAAAGCCGAGGAAGGAGAGCGTTGCGAGCATGGTGGAGGCCAAGGCGCGGGCGAGAAGCTAGAGCGGATCGTCCACGGTACAAGTGTCGCGTCAAAGTACCTCGACAGGAAAGATGATCTCCGAGAGGTACGTCTTGGGCAGCGGGTGGATCGAGGCAGCCCAGAGCCACGCACCGAGAAGGAAGCACGCGTCGACGCCAAGCACGAACGTGTACGCGCCGTAGCCAAGCGGCAGCGGCGCCGTCGCGAGCATCTCGGATTTTGCTGTGTAAAGGCGCGCCATCTGCCATGGTGTCGACCTCTGCCCAAAATTTAGAGACCATCATTTTTCAACCGCCTCGGCCAAATAGCTGCGCGCCACGCGTTTGCTACCGTTGGCTCGCTTCATAGAACGTGAGAAGGGATTCTAGTCTTGACGTGTATAATCGCTCTTGAACTAGAACGCGTTGTTCAAAGACGGTATTGTTGCTTCAAGACAAAGGCTCGCGGAGTGTAAAAAGAGCCAATCAGCCCATAGGACCAGGGCGTCGAGCCAATCAGCGGCCGATGACGTCGATCCGAGCCTGGAACGCATGTCGGCAAAAGAAGGGCGTTGCAAGAACACGCACCGCTCACCGCTTGACCGCTCACTGTGCCGGCTTGGTTACCGAGGCTGCTGTTTCGATCCGTGGCGCAGATTCGTCGGAGCACTGGACGCGAGGAAGGACTGAGTGAACGGATGCAGCGCACTAGCAGTGAAGGCGGCGCAAGATGGCGCCAACTCAGCGAAATCTCGGTGCGGCGACCGCTACGGTTGCGGACGACAGCGCTAAAGATAGGACGTTGTCAGTTTGTCGTACCCTGAGGTCGCCAGCCAACGCTTTCGCACTGCAATCTAAAAATAGAATTTCGACGAAATTTCGAACACGCAAAAACGGACGGCTGGGAACGCTCAGAGGAGAAGGTCGAAGCCGACGCCTGAAGCTCACGCGTCGACAGCGTGGCAAGCTGCTTCGGGCACCAACAGGAGCTTGAGAAGGCACTCAATGTTAAAGTGTTATGTGACATAAACTATGCACGGTGGGCAGCCAGCGTGCTGGCCAATTGATCAAACTTGGTTCGCATGTCCCGAAGACGCGTTTGCAGCTCGGTATCGACAGACGTGCTGGCCAGTGTCTTGTCTGTGTCGTCGTTGGTGAGCGCGTCCAGCGGCGGCAGCGCGTACTTCCAGACGTATTCGGTAAAGAGTGGGTGGAGGCATTCCGGCGTCACGACCACATTCGCTGCTGCTGGGCGCAAACCCAAGCAATATCGGACCCACCGCATCGGATCAGAGGGCGTCGTGGGTGGGTCCATGTACATGATGGCTTGCCGCGCACCAAGTGTCTGCTTGGACGTGCGTTCAAGTCGGAGGACGCACTCGGCGGCGCTGACGGCCGCGCGGGCCTCCGTCGTGTCCCACTTCTTTTCGACCGTCTTGTTCATCATAGCAATGAGGAGGTTGGCAAGAACGACGACGTACATGGCGACTTGAACCATGCGCAGTACGATGCCCAGCGGCACGAGCGACGGCGACACGGCGTTGACCAGCTTGGACGCTGTCGTGTTGCCGACCGTGTACGTCCTCAAGTATTGACCCGACTTGCCAGTAAAGTCGTCGAGCTGGAGACCACCGTAGAGCACAAAGTAGGAGGCAAAGAACGAGTCGTACAGCGTTGCGTATTTTGGCGCCAAACACCGAAAGAGGAGGTAGTACGCACACGTAAAACCCAATTGGACGACGCTAAACAGCAGCGCGATGCCACGTACGTCGGTCACAATGTCCATCAAAAGCGGCACGAGGTACCCGCCCGTGGGGTGGATCTGCAGAAACTGCGTCGACATCATCCAGAGACCGAGCGTCGCGGTCGCGCCAATACAGATATAGGCTTGGTACACGGGGTCGTTGAGGTCGGGCGCCTTGTTCGTGTGGGCGTAGTTGAGGTGCAGCGGTACGTACAAGAGCACGAGCGAAAAGATGCAGAGCTGAAAGAGGTTGAAGCCCGAGGCATAGTACCGGCGATACCGGCGCAAGAACGGCGTCGCCCACGGCAGCAGAACAAACAAAAGGAGGGTGTAGAGCACCCACATGATCCCCTCGGAGTTCTCGCGCCGCTCTTCGATCGCCCGGTCTTCGGAGCGCAGCTCGCGGTATTCCAACAGAAGAAAGTAGAGGACGCCGCACCAGAGCACGGTCGCCGTTGACCAGGTCAGCCACGGCAGCGTGTAGCTGATGTAAACGTGGCGTCCATTCGGGATGATCCAGTGTGGAATAGCTTCGGTCGTCCGCAAGATGGCGGTCACCGCACAAACAATCGGGAAGGCGCTGAGGACGCACGTCCATAGCAGTACACGGCGCACGAGGAGGCGTTTCGCGGCGGCCTGGAGCTGCGGCCAGTGTGGCAGTTCCACGTTGGGGTCGCACGGCCCCCACGTGCCATCGCGAGCGTAGCGGGTCCACTGCCAGAGCCGTATCGGCTGCAGTTGCTGGGCGTAGATGAGGCCAACGATGACAAAGCAGATAGACGGAGCCCACGCAATTTGTACAAACTGGAGCTGGATGCCCGAGTACTGCATGAGCGTCGTGTATGTCGCGTTGTGCTGCTCCAAAAGAGTCGTGTTGAGCGCCACGCGGTCAGGCTGCCCTTGGGTGGTCGAGTTCATGAGCTCAAACCGATCGTAGACACACGAGTTGAAGGTGTCGTTGCCGCGGCAGGATTCGAACGCAGCTTTGTAGATGGCGACCTCGGGCATCTTGGCAGTCGCATACGCCGTCGCCACCGAGACCGTCATGGCCATGAGCACGAGTGCAAAGACGAGGATCTGGTGGATGTACCGGCGCTGACCAAAGAGCGCCCACTTGATCTCGAGGACGCGCTGGACGGCCACATGACCCAGACACGCGAACGTGCCGTGGGGATTCGTGCGCTGCGCGTTCAAAATCGAGTAGAGCGCGCTGGTCTTGGCGTCTTTGAGGCCATAGAGGACGTGGAGATTCGAAAACCTATGTTTGTGGACCGTGGGTGTGACCACAAAGGCATCGAGCATCCGCAGCGCCGAAGGAACGTCGACGCGGACGGCGCGGGCGAAAAGCTGCTCGTCAAACACACCGTGGAGAGCGTCGACGTCGGCTTGCAGCGGTTGCTCGTGGCTGCTGTGGACCTGAGCGTACGCTGCGCTCTCGACGAGGCGGGCGCAGGCGTCGTGGCCTTCGCGCTTGGCCCAGTCAAGCGCTGTGAGACCGGATCGATCTTCAATAAAGATGTCAATGGTCGGCTGTTTGAGAAAGGCGATGACGACGTCGCGCTGGCCACAACGGCACGCGCGAGCGAAGGCCGTGAGCCCCTTTCCATCGACGGCGTTGAGGTCGAGGACTTTGGCTTTTGACGCGAGGATGCCGAGGATGTCCGTCCATTGGCGATCGGTGGCGAGCTCGACAAGCAAGCGTTGCGGTCGGTGCGATGTCATTTGAACAATGCTGCGTGCTGGCATCGACGTTGCGGCGCTGATGGCGAGCTTCTTCTCCGACTGCAACCGAAACGGAGTGGCTGCCGGCTAAAGCTCCGCCTCCATTCGGGTAACCACCGCATTTCACCGCCTCGGTAACGCTGCCGTCTGGATGACAAATGGTATGCACTCGAATTGACGCTTCTGCGCTCGTTGCAGGTTCCATCGAAACATTGCGTTCTCCCACTAGCGTTCCTGAGGTTCTTGATGCGGTGAAGTTGAGAATCCTGTTGGGCTGAGAACGTACGGCGGTTGCTCTCTCGCTCGTCACTTGTCGTTTGCCATGCCATACCGCAAATGCGCGAGTGCGATGACGCCGCCGAGTCGCGATTCGATGAGCGTCGACGTCTCGGGCGAGGAGCAGTCGCTGATCCAAGCAAGCCGGGAAGGCAACTACACCTTGGTGCAAGCGCGGCTGTTGGAGCCCGAAGTCGATCCGAGCGCGACCGATCGGGACCACAAAACGGCGCTCGACCACGCGATCGAGTCGCGTAGCTACGACTGCGAGGCGCTCCTACGCAACGACGCCTTCCTCCGCGCCACCTGTCCCGCGTACAAGGCCGAGCACATTCGCGCTCTCCAAATTGCCTACGATCGAGCCAAAGCGCTGGACCCGGTGCTGTTTGGCCGCGCGCTGCGTCTTGAGCCCCGCCTCGCCCTCGAGATGCTCGACAACTGCTACCAGCACGACGCAACCAACGTATTGCGTTTTTCTGGCATGCCCGAGCTGTTTGGCAACGACGACGCCGACACGAGTGCGCTGGACGAGATCGTGCGCTGCGAGAATGCCGAGGCGCGGTCGCTCTGCCTCGAACACGTTGTCATCCGCCGGCTCCTCGCCATCAAGTGGGACATTGTCGGTGAGCGCATCTTCTGCAAGACGCTGCTCATGTTTGCGCTCATGCTGTTCGCCATGGTCGTCGCGACCGCGTCCAACTACTACTACATGTCGTCCATCTCGCGCGCGCTGGACAACGTCGCATGCCTCGACAACCAAAGCGGCTTCAACAAGACGACAATTACCGACTTCCGTCGCAACAACAAGCAGTGCTACATCGCCTATCAAAACGAACGCGAAGCGCTCCAAAAAGACTTCGGCTACTCGATGGGCACGCTCACCGTTGTCTGGATCGCGGGCTGCTACTTCGTCCTCTTCTCCCTCCTTGCGCTTCAACGTTTGCACCCGGACCGTCTCTGGCGCCTCGCGCTCTGGGTGCATCAAGGCACCTGGCCATCGAACGAAGCCGAACTGCCAAAGTCCCGCGACAACGACATGAGCCTATACAAGGCGGCCGCCAAGCGCTACTTGGTGCGGTGCGTGCTCGTTGCAACGGCTATCGCGAGCGCAGCCACGGCGGCGCCAGTCCTCCGGTATGCCGACGTCAACAAGCTCTTCACCGCGATGGTGGCGGTCCCCGCGATCGTGCTCTGGCTCTGTGCCGGTTACTTTCTTTGCGTCGAGTACGGCGTCGTGTTGAGCTACGACCGAGACCTCCCGAAGCACTTTCGCCTGGCGACGTCGCGCAGTCAGTACGTGCGAACGTGGCTCTTTGTCTACTTGGTTTTGCCCCTCTGCACGCCGTGCCGCGTCCGGTTCCGTCCGTACTTTGGCTCGTTCATGAACCTCTTCCGGCTCAGCACGTGCTTTCTCATTCTCTTCCTGCACGTCCCGAGCGGGTTCGTCTCGGTGTTTGACATTGAAGCGACGCCGATCGACGAATTAGAGGACGGCGCAGACGCTGCGTACGTCGCGTACGTCTACTCGGGGGTGCTCATTTTCCTCAGTCTCTGGCTCCAAGTGGCGCGCTTCTTCCAAGTGCACGCGACCGCCGGCTATTTGGTCGTGACGCTCCGGAGTGTCTTGGGCGACGTGGCCAACTTTTTCGCATTCTTTGGGGTCTTTGAACTGGGGCTCACGGGCGCCTACTACCTCGTCTACCAGTGCACCAACAACGCAGAGATCCCCGACATGTGGACAACGTTTTACAAATCGTACTTTATTCTGTTTGGCGAGACGGACGAAGCGGCTTTTTCCGCGCTTCACACCGCCAACCAAACGGTCCGGAACATCACCAACGTCGTCCGCGAACTCGACCTGCCGCTGAGTTTGCACATCTTTGGCATCTCACTGCGCATGGTTCACTGCGCGATCGTGACCATGGTGCTCCTCAACTTGCTGCTTGCGATGATGAACAAGACGGTGGACGACCGCAAATGCGATACGGCCCGGACGCGCGGCCTCCTCGCGTACGCCGAGATGGTGCTCTCGTTTGAGAAAATGGCCGGCGTGCCGCGGCGCCAGCTCGTGTTCATTGACCGCCACCGAACGATCAACCCGATCTTTGCCGAGACGCCGTTCGTGCACGAGCTCGTCGTCGACGTGCCGGCACCGAAAGACGCCACGTCATTGCGCGCCACGCGCAGTGCGATCGAGCTCAAGGCCAGTGGCAAGGTCGCGCCTGCCACGACCGACCTCGACGACATCGACGCACAGCTCGACGCTTTGCTCTCCAAAAGCCGATACATGATGGAATGACTTGTATCAACATGAAAGTCGTTGTGGTGAAGATAACGCGATCATACAAGTTTATGAGCACGCTAGCTAGCCTATAAAATATAACCTATAATGGGGAAGACCACGTTTAGCTCCATTCTCCTTACCCTAACCGCCTTTTACGCAATCGACGAGCCTAATTCCATGCTGAGGATCTCATTGCCGATCATTATGCCCCATAAGCGCTCGAACAATTGTGTTGAATTCGTTTACAAAGGGCACTGCGAGTAGTGACACGATATGAGAAAGAAACACTTAGCTCCAGCTGCAAGAACGCGGCCGACATCTCAAAGCCCGAGCTGGCTTCAGAAGACTGCCGGCGCTGCGTGCGAAGCCGATCCAGATGGGAGTGCAACCACCGGGCAATGTCTGTGTGGTTGGGAGCTTAGAGATGACAATATTCAACAACAATTACACACCACGAATGAGGTGAAATCAACACGATCAGTACGAAAACGCCAGTCGCTCGGTTCGCAGGCGCTTGCAAAACACGGGTTTGCGATCGATGAGGCCGAGTCTCCGCGCAGCCTCCGAGATCTTGGTCGTGTCGTTGGCGCGTCGGCAGCACGAGCCGCCCACGTCGAGGCGCATTAGCGGCTGCGAACAGGTGCTCAGCGCCGTCAGCAGCATAGTGATGCCGTACATGTCCATGTCGCGGCCAAGAAAGCTCAGCTCCGTGAGCGACGACCACTGCGACAGTCGTTGGCTAAACCGCCGCGCGCCTTCGTTGCTAAACGCATTGCTCTTGAGATGCAGGACACGCAGCCGCGGCATTGCGTCCGCTCGCAGGAGCGCAAGCCCAGCGTTCTTGATTTGGTTGGCGCTCACGTCCAAGACGCCGAGGCAGCGCGGCAGTGCCGGCACAAGCAGCGCCATGTCGGCGTCCTGGACGCCGTTTCGGGCCAAACGCAGGGTCGTGAGTTGCGGCAAATGCCGTAGGATCTCGGCGAGGAGCTGCGATTGACGGTTGTCATGAGCGAGGTATGCCGTGTCCATGCGGCCAGAGTGCGGCAGCACGGCTGAGAGGTCAAGCGCCTCGAGATGGCGCAGCGAGAAGAGCAGCGCTGCGAGCGCTTGCAGTCCATCGTGGTCCAAGTACGTCCCGTTCAAGTCGAGTGACGTTAACACCGTGTCGTGCAGGAGCTGGAAGCGCGGCGTCGGCGATACGGGCAGCTGATTGGACCCGAGCTCGAGATGACGCAGCGTCGTCGGCAGCGGACCGTTCGCCGCGAGTAGCGCTTGCGCAAATGTCGCCGTGTTGACCAGCGCCAGCGTCTTGATTGTGGCTGACGCAAGCAGTGCCTCGCTCAACGTGGCGGCGGCGGCAGGCGACTCAGCGTCGATCGACCGTAGCTCGAGCCGCGTCACGTGCCGAGATCCAAGCCACGACGCCACATGCTGTACGCTCGTGTCCGGAAGCAGCTGCACCTCGCTGGCTTCAAGCTTGTGCAGACGAACGTCCGACAAGAGCGGCGTCGTAGGAAGCCCGGCGAGCAGGGCGCGGACGCCGTCGGACTGCGCCGTCGTGATTTGCAAGTGCAGCGAGACGAGTCGCGGGCAGGTGGCGAGCGCCCCGAGCACGAGCTCAAACGTCATCGGCGTTGATGTGTTGGCGTTGCATTCGAGCCCTACGATGGAGGTGGCGGCAGCCTCCAGTGGCGGCCACGCGGTGCTTGGCTCCAGCGACGGGTGCAGTACCAGGCGGCGCGCGTCAAAGGCGTGTACGTGGCGGCGGTCGTACACGTGCACTGTATCGTAGAGCGGCAGCGCGCCCACGACGCGATCGAGCGTGCGCGGCAGCATAAACGTGCGCAGGTGCAGCGCGGGCCAGACGTCGCGCAGCGGCAGGAAGCCGACGAGCTCGACGAGGGCGGCCAGCGTCGCGTCGAGGCTGTGCGGTGCCAGCGTGCGCAAGAAGCCTACTACCGTCTCGGGCGCGTCCATGTAGCGCAGGATGAGGCGCGCGCAGTCGGGCTGCAGCGATGCGATCGGACGGTCCATCGCGGCGTGGCCAAGTGGCAAGGCGGCGGCCGTTTATGGAATTCTCGGATGAGAAGCTGCGACAACATGTGGTTATTTGTGGTAGCATGTGGCGCGTACCATATTTAAATAAACAGTCGATTCCTCGGGCTGTAGCCTTCGCACGACGACCAGACATGGCGCTACGCGCTCCTCAAAGCGTCTTCTATCCTCTGCCTAAGCTCTGGCGATTTCATTTTCCGACGCGATTGCCGACGCAAGCGGCGTCGGCCGCAATGCGGTGGTATCTCATCCCCTCGCGGATTGGCTAAAAATGGAGTCAGCATTATTTTGCGGAAACCCTTTTTATGATACGCAAATTGTATGCTGCGGTAAGGTGGCATATGCCACCTATGCATGCCGAATCAATGGCTATATACGGCACATTGGGGCAAGCCAAAGTGGCACCTCCAACCCCCCATAGCAACGGTGTCTACCTCGCCACAAAGTTGTTCAATGATGTTCGTGTCGTTTCCAGCGCCAAACGCGGCGCTATCACGCGGAACTCTATTTTTCATTTTTTGAGGCCGCGCGATGAATGTCCTACTACTCCACATGACATCGAGGGGTTGGAGAGCTCCAAGAACCCCAATTCTGGCTGCCACAGTTGGCTATGGATCTTGACCCGATGTGCGACCCGTTTGTTGGACTGCTTCGTTGCTTGGGCGCTCACACCAAACTGGAACTGCCGAGCGTCGATTTTAACAAAATACGACTTGAAATTTTGGTGAAGAATGCGCTGAAATCGCGGATACTGAGGACGTCATCTCTTGTTAATCGTGTTCAGTAGTGTGCTGCATGTGGCCGAGGAAAGCAGAGTGCGCGCGACATGGCTCTATTTGAACCCCATACATTATTTCGGTGCTAAAATAAAGCTGCTGAAATTGTGATCGTTCATTGCTCGCGCTACAGAACTCGCACGGCGACGCTATTTAGCTTTCCGTACTCTCCAAAGTGGTGGCGAGTACTGTGGCGAGTATGGGCGATTTCATTTTCGAAAGCGGTTTGGTCGATCGCTCGAGGCGGGGACCGTGCGCCAACCCAAAATGTGGCTATTGATGGTGTTTATGGCAAACGCCAAGAATAATGGCCTCGTAGTGTTGAAGGCCGCCTTCGACATTTCAGCCAACCACAATGGCTGGTTTACTTTTGGCCAATCCAAGTCCATTAAATCTAATCATTTCAGCCAATCACCAGTAACGTTCCACGCGTTTCTTGGCACGACAGGCCATTTTGCAGATTCGAGACTGCAGGCGGCGTGCCATGCCGAAGCGCCCACATGACGTGCTTGCAGTCATGGCGCAGCTGCCTCATGTGTGACGAGCGACCGCGTCGGCGCGAGGGCGGATCCTTGGTCCACTTGGT
>NW_008246113.1:201848-217132 GCF_000281045.1 Saprolegnia diclina VS20 | reverse complement strand
TGATGGCAAGATACCAGGCGTGAAGAGTGTATGTCATTGTTGATGGTCTTCACCAATCACATGCATAAAACCGTAACTTCGAAGTTCGATTGCTCCGACTAGCATGGCCGGCAGCCATGCTAGTCGGACGAGGTCCTTGGTGCTGCCGCCAGCGCTGCTCTCAGCGCCGCTTGCTGCGCTTCGCACCCTCTTCCGCGTGCTCTTTGATGGCGAGTTGGTTGGCCATAGGTCGATGCAATTGTCGCTTTGGCCAACTCTTGTCCTTCCCTATCCGCCCGCCATCAACAAACCGATCTTGATTGACGCTCTCCAAGCAGCCAGCGGCTTGTATGCGTCGCTGACCACTCGCAGCAGCAGCCGCGCGCGCTGGGACCTACCTCCGCACCTCACAATCGAGCTGCCGTGTCACCTTGCCTTCGTTCTTTAGCATGCTGGTATGAAACAAACTCCTCTCACGACGTGCCACGTCACATGTCCAAATGTTGATCTCGCATCGACTGTCATCCCGCAATCTGCCGCGCGCTGATTGGCTACATCCACCCGACATTGCACCATTCCGCAACCAGCGCCATGCAGTCCACCGACGCGCTCTCGGACGAGCTCGTGCATCATCTAATGACGTTCGTTGAAGCCCAAGCCGACGTCGCATCGCTTCTTGACGCGCTGCCACCCGGTCGGCTCTCGGCGCCGCTACGCGCCCTTTGCTACCTCCTTTGCTCGCTCTATCGCGGCCGCATTGTGCGGCAGACGCAAAGCCATGGGCACCACCTTTCATTTTGGCCCGACCTCGTGCTGCCGTGCGACATCAAGGCACCCGATTTGATTGACGCCTTGTACGATTGCATGCCTCTCTATACCTCGGTGACATGCGTCGGCCCGCGTACGTGGAAGGCGCTGCCGCCAAGCGCCGTCTTCAAGGTGGTCCACCCGATGGCGCGTCCTACGCGCGTCTTTGCGATGCTGCAGCACACGTTCGCAAGTCTGAAGCACGTGGCGATTCGGACGTCTCTTCGCAATCGCAAGTGGGCAGACGAGAACCTCCTGCGCTTGAGCGAGCTGCTTCCGCGCTTGCCGCAGCTACAGTCGCTCGACCTCGATTGCACGAGCCCGCGCGTCACGCCCGGGATACTTGCGCTCCTTCGTGCAGTCTTTTGTACGCCCCGCCTCACGACGCTGTGCTTACAGACAAACACGTGGCACGAGGACCTTGACGCGGTGTTTGCTGCCTGGATGGCCGCATCGCCTGTCGCGAGCTTGGACTTCTGCAGCCGGTTCCCGAGTGACGCGCCAACGTTTCTACGCGCGATCGCAACGTCTCGCACCCTCACTTGTCTCCGGGTTGGCAATTTCCGAGACGCCCGCAACCTCTTCTTGGCCAAGCGGCCGTTGGAGTGGTCGGCGCCGCTGAGTGAGCTCGATGTAAACCTTGAGATGACGCCCAATGGTCACTCGGCGCTCAACGTCGTTTCGTGGGTCAACGTTCAAGTGCTCCGCGCCCAGTGCATTGGGGACGCTGCGCCGATCGCATTGGCGCTGGCTCAACCGAGTGCACTCCAGCATCTTCATCTAATGAATGGTCCTCTCGTTCCGGCCATGTACCCCGTACTCAATGCACGTCTCGCCCGTCTCGTGGCGCTGTGCTTGACACGGAATACCCTTGGAGACGACGGTATTCGTACGCTCGCTGCCGCATTCTCGACGTGTCTGCGCTTGGAGCAGCTCACGCTGTCCGAGCAAGGCATGACGGACCGTGGCGTGACGGTGCTGGCCGAGAGCTTGGTCGCCTGCCGGTCGCTTCGCGTCCTCAACATGGCGCACAACGCCATTGGCAGCGATGGCTTTCTCGCGCTGCGACCGATACTCCCGCGCCTCACACACCTCGAGCTCCAATACAACTGCATCGGCCACAAGGCAGCGATGGCCTTGCGCGGCCTCTTGCCACAAACAGCGCATTTCCGCTGCCTCGATATGAGTGCCAACCCTCTGGGACGCATCGGCGTGCTGGCCATGGTGGCGGCGCTCAAGCCGGCCGTCTACCGCAGCGGCCGCCTTCTCGTCTCCGTGAGCGCTGGCGACGACCACGTGGCCTGCACGGCGGCGCGCATGGGTCTGCGGGACCCCGACTATATCGTTGTCGGCGCCATCGAGCCAGGGCGTGTGGCGTCCATGCCATGACGCGCATCGACGTCGTAGTACCTTTATGGCCGTAGTTGGTCCGACTAGAGAATAGTACTATCGTAATAGGATGTAGTCATACACTTGGTATACTTCAACGCACATGCTGCAAGTAACGGTGAGACAGAGCGAATGAAGATGAGTGCACTGGCTATGGAGCTATCATGCGGAGGAGGCGGTGAGGCACGAGGCCGCCGCCTCAGAGGTCTACGGAGACCGAACGGTGGACCGTTCCGGACATCGAGTTCGCACAGTCCTCAGAAGTTAGGTCGTGTTGGCAGAGAGACACTGAGTCGACGAACCGACCTGTAGACCGACTAGACTACGAAACGACCAAGCCGAGGAAAAAACCTCCGGTCGACCCAGGAGACGAGAAGCCTCGGAGCCAAGGCCGGGTGAGCGTACTCGTAGAGATCCAGAGATGACACACAGCAACCTCCTGGACATGGTGAGGTGGCTACGTGGCGCACACGACGTGATCGCTTCGACAAAAGAGCTGTACGGCCAAGAACTGTAGTACTTAGTGCACTAAAACATCATGTCGGGCTGCTCAAACTGCAGCATCGACTGGTTCGGAAGACGAGCAATCGCTTGCCGACACGCGGCCACGTCATTGGTCCGATCGGTCGCAACCGCGCCGATGACGACGACGGCGCCACCTTGAAAATGACGCGAGTGCGACAGGCCCGACACGAGGGCAAGGACACCGCGGCGCTTGACGGGGTTGTACATGAGTCCGACCTGGCGGAGGTGCCGCGCCTGGGGCAAGACGCGGGCGAGGGCCACCGCGCCGGTGGCCCCAATCTCATTGTCGTTCAAGTCGACCGAGTCGAGCTGACTCACAAGGCGGCTGAGCGCGATCGCACCGTCCGAGCCGATGCGGTTTTCGCTCAGATCCAGCGAGCGCAGCGAGGGCGGTGCGCCATTGGCTATCGCAATCGCGCTTCGGTCGGTGCACTTTTGGCTAATGACGTGCAGCGTCTGGAGCCGGCGACAGGCCGGCAAGGCGGCCGCGAGCACGCTCAGTCCGTCGTCCTTGAGCTTGTTTTCATAGAGGAAGATGTGCTCCAGGCGCTGCACGACCAGACCGAGCGGCCGCCACGACTCTTTGGGCAGCGGGAATGAAAAAAGCTCGAGCGTACGCAGCGCCGTCAAGGTCGGGAGCGTCTCGCTCACAAAGCGCGTGGCCGCCAAGTCCTCGTCGCGCTTGTGCCGGCCGGGGAAGAGCACCGAGAAGCGCAACGTGTGCAGCGGCAAATGGGCGAGCGACGCCATCGCGCGGTCGAGGTCGTCGTATGGGATGCTCCAGAGCTCGAGCGTCGTCAGCGACGTCGGCAACGTGATGCGGCGCTTGAAGAGCGGTCGGGCAAGCGCAACGCTTCGAAGCACGAGCGTCTCCAATGTCTTGCAGTGCGTGATGGCGTCCAAGAGCGTATGCAAGCATGCTTCGTCGATGGCCTTGAGGCTGTGTAGCGCCACCGACTGGACAGGCCGCGTCGCCAGCCACTGGACGACGAGCGACGTCATGCGGGAGGTCCAGTTGAGGCGCGAGTCGAACGAAAAGCGCAGCGCGAGCGATGTGATGGGCGTCGTCGTCATGGCCTCGAGAAGCGCCGTAAACGCCTCGTCGCTGCGCGTCGACGGCCACAGCACGTCGATGGCCTCGAGCCGCGGAAGCGATGCAAGCCCGTGGGCCAGCGCATCGATGGACCAGGCGCCGTCGCGCAAGTCGAGCGATATGGACGTGATCGCGTCCGGCCACTGCTGCAACGCTGTCGTGAACGCTGTTGGCAACGAGAGGTTGGCAAGCTCGAGGCGCGTCGTGCGTGGGATCACGTACGGGAAGCCCACGACCTGCAGCCGCAGCATCGGAAACAGCCCAAGACACGTTGTGATATGGCGCGCGAGTTCATCGTCCGGCGACGCGTTGGACAAGTCGAGCGTCGGCCAGAGGCGCACGTCGCCGGCGGTCGCTGCAAGCCGGCCAGCGCGCTGCGCCGCAAAGAGCGCGAGAAGACTCGCGAGCGATGGAGATAGAAGACGCGGTGGCAAGGCCTCGAGGTACGCACGCACGTCGGCCGGGCGGTCGAGGAAGATCGCAATGTGCTGCCACACGTCGCTCGAGGAAGATCGCAATGTGCTGCCACACGTCGCTCGGGGCGGCGGTGGGATCCATGCGACTTGCTGCCGGCAGCTTCCAGCTGTCAAAATATTCCTCGCCCAAATATTGATTTTCGAGGCGCACTCATATTGGATTTGCACATGTATATTCATGCCATTTCCACCAATGGCATCGCGCGCCGCCACGGTTTTTATCCAGTCCGCTACTACAGCTAGTTTGGCGAGTCATTTCGAACTGGGCCTTGTGCAAGCAGCACAGAGCTGTGGCTCAGCCCCTTGCCTCGACATCAATGCAGCTGGTATCGAAAGCGAGTGCTGGAATAGCGCTGCGTGAGAACAGCAAAGTAGTCTGACGTCGCCGTCGTCGTCGGTGGCCAATTTTGCAAACTAGTAGGTCGGGCGTCATGGGTCGCGTCACCAATCGCCTACCATGGCGGCGCGACGTGGCCCTGTAACCAGTCGTACGGCTCGTATGAATTCCCCGAGACACCGTTACCGTGCCGCAAGCATTCTCCTGCGGCGAAGGAGACGCTTTCATCGTTGTCTTGGGGTTGTCAGCTCTGCACTAGAGTCGCAGCACACCCACCAAATGCATTTGCTTGTGTAGCATGTGCTAGTGATGAAGTAACTTTATATAGATAGTAGCTAGTGCTGGTAATATTGTCCGAGTTGTTGGCACCACAAGATCCCCATGCGAATCTTTCGAATCTAGTTCAACTTCAACAACGCACCTCTTTTCGTAGGTGCGCTTTTATCCTGTATACCATTTGCGTTGAAAGCGCACCGAAACACGAAAGCAGTGCGTATATACAAGAATATCGCGATCCGCCCGTTGGATTCACCGGTTTGCCCGTGTGCCATGACCACCGAGGCCATCACGTCGGCGCTCATCTGCGCCTTGGTCGTCGCCGGTACTTTGCTTGATGCGGAAGGTAGTCGCGAGAGCAACCGCTTGCACTCGCGCGCGTATCGGTATGCACCTCGACCTAGGCCTGTCTGACGCCATGCCAGGTGGCAGCGGCTCGGCAACTGGCTGCCGCTTGGCATCGCGTACGCTGCGTTCTACATGGCGCGCTACAACGTTCGCCTCGAGCTGTCTGTATGCGTCGCTCCTCAAGCGCTGGCTGTAGATTGCCGCGGGCAACGTCGCGGCCATTCGCGCGCAGCTGCACTTGACGACCACCGACATGGGCTGGTACGCATGTCTCGCCGTGCTTGGCCTATGGTATGGGCATGTAGGGTCATCTCGGCCGGCTCGTGGACGTACGCACTCAGCGCTCCCTTCACCGGTACGATGCGAAATTCGGCGCTCGTGCCATGGCCGTGGCATTAGGCCACGTGACCGATCGCATTGGCGGGCAGCGCGGGATTGTGCTCGCGTGCGCTGGCGCCGGCGCCTGCAACCTCCTCTTGGGCCTCGCATTCTCGCGCGGTGGCGTGTCCGAGGCCGCGTTTTGCATCCTCTTTGCGCTCAACCAAGGCTTCCAAGGCTTTGGCACGGCGGCCGTCGTCAAGATCAACGCCCGTTGGTATGGACCCAGCGAACGCGGTCTCTTCTCGGGTACGCCTTGACAATATTCTTGCTGAGAGTGCGACCATATGGGGCTAGGTATCTTCAATATGCTGGTCGTGAGCGGCTACTACCTCGCGCTCGGGTCCGGCGACTCGATCGTGGCAACGCTAGGATGGCCGTACCTCTTTTACATCCCAAGCCTCTTGCTTGGCGCCATGGGTCTCGTGTCGGTCTTCTGGATTCGCAATGGCCCGCCGACGTCCGAGAGGCTGCCCTCACGTCCCTCGACGCGACCTCTCTGTGACACTTCGCACAGCGGCGTGCTCTGCCTCCTGCAGAGTCCAACCGTGTGGGGCTACCTCGGTGCGATCTTCTGCCTCTCGTGGGCGCGCGACGGCCTCCTCAACTGGATGTACTCGTACTTTGATGCGGTGCGTGTTTTGCCGTTGTCACCAAGCGACCATGCGCTCCTTGGCGGCGCGTGGACGCTCGGTGGCTTTGTCGGCGGTGTCCTCTGTGGCTGGATCTCGGACCACCTCTTCCGCGGCCAGCGCATGCCACCCATCGTGCTCTTCTCAGTTATGCAAGCCGTCGTGGTCTGCAGTATGTACATGGCGGCACCGTCCGTGTCAATGTCGGTGCTGGCGCTTCTCCTCTTCGTCGCGAGTGTCTTTCTGCTTGGCAGCTACACGATGCTCAGCTACACGATTCCGACCGACCTTCCGGTTGAAATTGCGGCCAGCGCCGGTGGGCTCTTCACGACGGCCGCCTACATGGCCACCGGTCTCTCAGGTGTTGCCATGGGCGCCGTCGTTAGCGACTATGGCTACCGGTTTTGGGTTGCTTCGCTCGTACTGGCGTCGATATCGTCGGGCCTCTGCACCTATGTCGGTGCGCAGTACGCCAAATCGCACGTTGGTACGATGGTACATGAGACCGAGTGCACTCCGCTGCAAACCGCGCGCGTGGATCTCCGCCGCGCGTCGCTTGTCAACACCCAAGCCGACTTCTTCGCCGTGGTGATGGACATCAAGGACGACAAGGACGCGCAAGAGACGACGTAATTGCGAGGCGGGTTTGCGCAAAGGACTTGAGAAAGCTCAATCAAAGGCGTGCACTGTATAACTACCTAGTACGCTTCGTATTCTACTTGCAAGGGCTTAACTAAGCGCATGGAAGAGACGGGTTTCGAGACGCACTCGGTGTCGCGCCACTGACGCCACATCTCGAGAGATCCGCAAGTAGCTTGGGACGCGTCGCCGGATTCGCGTGGCGGGTGTTTCGACCTTCGATATCATACCTTCAGATGCGTTCGTGCATCTTAGCATTTGCGCATTCGCCAGTGAGCATGGTCGTCGTCACTGGACCGTTCAGCACCCGTCCGCGCCGTCCACCAACCGAGAGGTTCGTCGAAATGCTATGTGCGCTCAAGCGCCACCATCGCTGGCTACCACGGTACGCACGGCACCTCTACGTTCTTAGTTGCAGCGGTCTCCTAGGCTCGATCGACCGGCCACGGTGGCCCCCATCGCCCTCGCGATCATGTCGTTTCAAGTCGTTCGCGCCAGTGTACACCTCGCCTTGTGCGAAGTCGAGCTGAGGTGACTTGTCTAGCTCGGGTCGCTGCCCACCGACGGAACGACGGTCGTTGTTTCGTTCTTGACGCAGCACGACCTCGACTGGTGCGGCGATGCCATCCCGACGGCGCTTGATGGTGACGGGTGTAGGATCGTGAGCTTTGGGACGTGGATTGTCGCAGGGACCGCGCCCTTTGCGGGTTCTCGCGAGAACCTTCCGGAAGCTCAACCTCTAACGCGTCGCTTGGGTGTAGGTCACGTGACCGATCGCATCGGCGCTTCGAAAGCGGTTGTCGGTGCGTGTCTTGTCGCCGGCGGGGCTTGCCTTCTCCTGAGCATTCTGCTGACCTCGGACAGCGTGTCCAAAGCTGTGCTCATGTACAGCTACGGTCTCTTCTCAGCACTCCACAGTGTCGCAACCTGTGCGATCGCCAAGGTGGGCGCAACGTGGTACGACAAGCACGAGCGGGGTCGACTTGCAGGTGCGCGCGTGCAATGGTGTATTGGATCGCTACACTGTGCTAACTAGGTATGGTTGGTGCAACATTCCTTTGCACCGACTATGTCCTCGCCACTGCCCCACTGCAACGTCTCGTCGCATCTCCGAACAGTGCGTCGTGCTTTCTGTCGGCCGTGAGCCTTGTATTTGTCTTCCTCGCGACCATGGCGCAGCTTTGCAGCTGCGATGCGCCGCTACGAGCCATCGACGAGCCACTGCAA
Organism: Saprolegnia diclina VS20; assembly: GCF_000281045.1. NCBI lineage: Eukaryota > Oomycota > Saprolegniomycetes > Saprolegniales > Saprolegniaceae > Saprolegnia > Saprolegnia diclina. Next base: position 209,026 of record NW_008246113.1, on the reverse strand, counting down.
GGCGCGTCATCACCCGCACTCGGCGTCAACGGCCTCGGCGAGGTCCTTCGACTCGACTCGATGCGTGGCGTTGCGCCGGCGGTGGTATGCCTCTTCTACGCGAGCGATGCACTGCGGGCCCAACTGCCACCCACGACAATGGGCCTCGATAATGCCTGGAAGCTTGGCAGTGTCGTCGGCGCCATGGCGCTTGGGAGCCTCAGTGACGTTGTGTTTCAGTCGCAGCGCGCGCCAACGATCGTGCTTCTCTTCCTCGTCCAAGCGGTCGGCATCTACCTCGTATTTGCGCTGGGACCGCACGTGACGTACGTAGCGTGGCTCGTCACGGGTGCCAGCGCGCTACTTCGTGGCAATATCGTACTCGTTTGGCTAACATGGCCCATGGACCTTCCGCCCGAAATGACTGCTAGCGCCAGCGGCGTCCTCACCACACTGAGTTCTATCGGAGCCGGGGTCGCATCAATAGCTGCCAGTTGCTTTGTGAATACCCACGTGTGCCTCGTCTCGCTGCTCGCAGCGTGCCTCGCGGGCAGTGGCAGCATGCTACGCGTGTACCTCGTCGCGCTGTACCCACCTCACGAAGCAGTTGAAACCCTGCCTCTGTATCGGAGACGTCGTGATGACGTGCGCTCCGTCCACGTCTCCCGCCGCGCGTCATTTTAGGACCTTGTCATAAGCCATCTTTTCAAGTCAATCGTACCTAGCATGATCCATGAGTCCTACGTGATGACATGCGCCGTCGAGGGAATGGCGCTGCAGCCATTCGATGACGAACACAAGCAAGCTTATAAAGCCGTGCAACCGCTCCTCATATCCTTCGTCAAAGAATTCTCCAGATTATTCTCTACTCTAGTACGTCCACAGCCGCCGCCTGCGCAGCCACGGACCGGCGAGCGAATGAAGAAGGAGATTGCTAGTCTCTACGTATGCGAAGTCTTTGTGTAATTATGAAGATAACGCGAAACACGTTCATATATATATAGTACGTCCACAGCGCCGCGTTCGATACCGTTGCGGGTGCCACGTCGGTGGATACCGCGCCTCCATCTTGCCACGTGTAGCCAATCACCGTCGGGTATTCCGTAACGTCAATCACAGCATGACGTGGCAGTCTCCTGTTCCATGGTTGGTGCAAGAAATCGAAAACGAAAACATACGAGTCGCTGTTTTAGACCGTGCCTTCGTGCACATCGTCGTCACTCGCGTGCTTCTCATCATTCTCCTCGACGTCTTCGGTGGGCACGGCAAAGAACTCGGCTTCGATACGGACCAGCGACGCGCGGTACGAGCGCGTCCGGCTCTGCTTGACCGAGAGCGGTGTCGCTTCGTGGATCGCTGCCTCCTTGAGCTCTTCCGATTGGGCCCAGCGCGACCCGAGGATCGTGCAAAGTGCCGTCGCGCACGACGTGAGCGTGAGTGACACAATCCAAAACGTGTAGCCGTACTGTGTGATGAACGAGCCCATAACGACGCCCGAGAGGCCGGTCGCAAAGTAGCCAACGGCCGTAAAGAGGCCTGCCGCGCTCGCCGCAATGTCCACGGGAAGGTCCGTCGGCACCGTGTAACTGAGCAGCGTGTAGTTGCCAAGGAGGAAGACGCTGACGCAAAAGAGGATCATGGCGAGCACCTCAATCGAGACGGTCGGGCCAAAGACATAGAGCGCGACAAAGAGGATGCCTTGCATGGCTGAGAAGAGCACGATGGGTGGCATGCGTTGGCCGCGGAAGATGTGGTCCGAGATCCAGCCACAGAGGACACCGCCGACAAAGCCACCGAGCGTCCACGCGCCACCAAGGAGCGCATGATCACTCGGCGACAACGGCGCCACACGGACCGCATCAAAGTACGAGTACATCCAGTTGAGGAGGCCGTCGCGGGCCCACGAGAGGCAAAAGACGGCGCCGAGGTAGCCCCACACGGTCTTGTTCTGGAGAAGACGCGCAAAGCCCGACTGGTGCTTTTGGCACAAGGGCGCGGGGACTTGAACGACGACCGCGTCGGTCGGCGGCGTGTTGCGGATGAAGAAGAGGATAAAGACGCTCATCGCAAGCATGATGCTGCTCGGGATGTAAAAGAGGTACGGCCACCCGAGGTTCGAGACAATGTAGTCGCCCGACCCGAGCGCGAGGTAGTACCCGCTCACAATCAAAATGTTGAAAATCCCTAGCAAACTGTGAACAACTCTCGTACAAACCTCCAAGATGACACGTACCCGAGAAGAGGCCGCGTTCGCTCGGCGCATACCACATGGCGTTGATCTTGACAACGGCGCTCGTACCAAAGCCTTGGAAGAGCACGTTCGAGGCGTAGAAGAACATAAACTCAAACTGCGTAAACGTATTGCGCGAAAAAAGCACCGCGAGCACCAAGTTGCAGAGGCCCGCACCGACGCACGCAATGAGCATCCCTTGCTGCCCACCGAGGCGGTCCGTGATCGCACCGGTCAGCGGCGCACTGATGGCATACGCCCACGACCCGGACGAAATGATCCTACACCCCGCCGCATCATCAGCACAAATGTCGGCAAAGAATGGACGGTACCAGCCCATGTCCGTCGCCGTCATGTGCAGCTGCGAACGAATCGACTCGATGTTGCCCGCTGCAATCTAGTCATCTCGTGTGACCACCTCAAATACGAGTAGGCGCGAGGGTACATTGTAGCGAGCCATGTAAAAGGCAGCATACGCGATACCGAGGGGAAACCAATTGGCGAGGCGGCGCCACCTAATAAGATGCAATAAGATATCTGCCTGCCGAGAGGCTTGGAAGTACCGAAAACTGCGCGGGAAGAGGCGCTTGCTTGTCTGGTTGAACTCGACATCGAGGAGCGCGCCAGCGATGACAAAGGCTGCGATGAGCACCGAGATGGCGGTCGCAATCGACATGGTCGGCGCCAACTGCAAAGTGAGCAAAGTGCAAAGTGAGCGCCGATTCTGTTTTGCAAAAAGGTCCGCGGATGCACAAAGACGCACCTGTTTTACTCTGACACGCCAAAAACGCACCGCTTTGTACCCATATTCGGTGCGCTTTGTAGCTGCGACGGGGCGACCACCCGGGTTTACGTAGCAAAAAAGGCGTGACTCACGAGGCAGAAGAGTGCGCGCCAATTCCTGACCCAGGTCCGTTGACAATCCCACTCGGGGTCGACTTGCTCATTGGCCACGCGGATGGCCGTCGCGCGCAATGGACGTGGCGCGACGCCCGTGATTTCGCATGCTTGGCGTAGACAGGGATCGCGGCTGCCCCAGAAAACACCCCAACAGAGCCGAGTCTGGACCGACCCTCGCTTATTCCTTCTCGCCGACTTTTGGAAACCAGAATCGACGTTGTTCTGGGGATGATGGATGTCTAGAGAAGGCGATGGGCGGTCTCGTGCTTGCCGTTGGGCGCTTGAAGGCGTCGTAGGAATGGTGTATCCTGCTCGCGACAACCGATCAACGCCGGCGTGAAAGATCTTCTTTGGCCACGCTGCGAGCTGGCTGCGCGAACAATCGCGTGCCGAGGTTGATCGGGGCACCAGCTCAAAACCAAATCGCGTTGACGCTGTGTCCTGCATGTCGTTCAAGGGACCCGAGGCAAGCGTGCAGGTCTCTCATTTTTGCCTGCAGCATCGTCTTGATTGGTTCTTGTGCCATCATGTTCAGTCGATGCGAAGCGTCCGTTCTTTTTTAGCTCGGTGGGACTGGTGGTTGGTGGTGACCACCGGCTATCTCTCGCCACTGGTGGTCGTTTGTCGAGACATCAACCCCATTCGCGTTAGTTGTTCCATCACACGTGGCGTTGGGCGGAGACCACGAGGTGCCGCTTCCTCGGACGCTGGATCCCCGTCGTTTTGGATACACCTCCATCTTTGATCTTATTGCGCAATGTGTTGCGTTGTTCCGGCGGTGGCATGGTCTATGTGCCGGTAACCCCTCGGATATGTATCCTTTGCAGCCATAAACGCTGGTCGGCGTTGCTCATGGAGTGATCTCTGCCAACGTCGATCGATGCTGCTGGCGATCCTCCGCTTTCGAAGATATGACGATCTCCGCCGTTGCGTAATTTAATCGGATGTTTTATTGTGAGATACTGACAGCCAGTGCACGTGCAATAAAAATGGCACCGACCAATCAAACGCGGCGAAATTGTTTGCGACTGATCCAGCCTCGCATCACCCGAACACCCTCGCGATGGCAACCTCTGGGCGCCTGCAAGTCCCGACCGACGCGTTCGCCGAGGCCGAGGTCGAGACCGAGCTCGTGCTTAAGACGTGGCGGTCCTTTGCCATCTACCGCATCGAGGTTGCGTGCCCCATCACGCAGCGCTGGTGGACGCTCGAGAAGCGCTTCTCGGACTTTTACCGCTTGCGACACATGCTCGAGCAGTGGGCGAGCAGCGCGACGCCGACATCGGCCATGGCGCGGCCGCTACGACGGCTCCTCGACGTGCCGTTTCCAAAGCGCGAGATGCACTGCACGCAGCCCTCGGTCGTCGCCAAGCGCGCGCGCCTCCTCAAGCAGTTTGCGTGGGCGCTCATGGTCTTCCGCGCCGAGTGCTGCATGTACCTGCTCGAGTGCGACCAGACGCAAACCGCGCCGTCCGAGCGCTTTCTGCGGACGTATGGTCGTCTTGAAGGCTTTCTCGACATGCCCGAGAGTCTGCGCGAGATGCAATTCCAGCGCGCCGAGTGGCCCATGTTGTCGCACGACCCGTGCTCAATCTGCCTCGACGAGTTCCAACCCGGCGACCTCAAAGAGATTTGCTGCGTCGTCAAGCTTCCATGCACGCACTGCTTTCACCGCGAGTGCGTCCTCGACTGGCTCACCGACATGCATTGCTGCCCGCTCTGTCGAGCCGCGACCGAGCGTGTCTCGGGCCTCTATTTATAATACCTTAGCTGGATGCGCTTATGCCAATCGAGCCAGAATGCACTTGTACCGACGTTCGTCATCGTACTACACGTGCGCCGTACTGTGCACGGATGCACCTCGTCGCAGACGTGTCGCGGCAAGATCTGGTCGTGCTCGTCGCGAGCAGTGACGCCTCCCAAATTGTGCTCGCGCAGACGCCGTGTTGATCAATATATTCGATTTACTATTACCTAGTCGAGCAACTCTACCCGACTCGTACCGAGCTGCGAGTCGCGAATTTGATGGTAGCTGGTCCATGGACCAGCCCGTGCAATGGCTACAAAAACAAGGCCAACGCTCTCGCGCATCGAATATTGACGCTAAGATCTTATTTCCAGTGGACTAGCTAGCTCCTGGCGCCGTGTCAGAAGGACAACTCGAGCGCTGATGCTTGATCGACGCATGAGCTGGATGCCTACGACGCTGTGGCCAAGGGTTGTGGTTGGGATGCTGTCTACTCCGGCGAATATGGCCAATCACCGAAAGATTAGTGCCCTTGGAATCCACGACCACAAGGCTGCGAGCCATGTTTGGTGGAGCTACATGGTTGCCAAGGGTGTTGACGCCCTTGCGATCGTGCTCTGCAAACTGAACGCCACGATGAATGCGGAATGCGGTGCTGCTAGCTCCTACCTCGATGCCAACACGCACCAGTCATTTAGTTGTTGGTGTCGTAGGTGATTCGTTGTTGTTGTAGTAGGTCGTATGTAGAATAGTGTACGCAAATTCAATCTATCGGTCTCACCCTCGCTATAGCCGCCGGCAGCGCGCCGCAACGCTGTCGTTGTTGGTCGCGCTTGCAGCGACGCACGTCGAGCCGTCGTAGCAGGCACCGCGGTGGCACCGCGAACCCTCAAAGCCCGAGAGGTCGCTGGGTACAACGCAGATCTTGTCGGTGCAAGTGGATGGCCACGCACAGAGGATGCCGGGCGCCTCGCACGCCGCCCCGCGCTCCACGTACGTCGAGCAGAGGCCGCGCGACGGTGCGCTCTCGTGGTAGCAGAGACTGCCGTCCTTGCACTTGTTGTCGATACACGGTAGCCCGAGCGTGCCATCGAGCGTCGTTGGACGCAGCGCAGTCACGGCCGCGAGGAGGAGCCCGATTGTCGCCGTCCGCATATTGATGCAAATCAAGAATACTAATTGAGCGACGTAACTCCTTGGCAGCTATTTTGAACGGCCGTTCAACTGCTTTCGTAGCCAGCCACTCGCCCACCGAGGGTTATATATCTTTGCATTCAGGCATTTCGTTTCTCGTTTGGTTCGTTCGCCGTAACTCGGCAGAATCGCTACGATTCCCCAGAGCTGTTCTAGTCCTGTAGTACTATAGCCCTATAGTGTAGTATTCCTTTAGTCCAATGGACTGTAGTACAGTGTATCTACAAATGCGTTGAATGGACACTTTGGCGAGGCTCGTTGCAAGGGCTGTTTCGGCGCCTTCTGGATTTAAGATATCCGGATTTTAACGTCCCGTATGAAACGCACCAATCCTGACCCTGTCTATCCGGATAGCCAATCCTGCTTCAACCGCCAAGCAAAAGTGGAGGGGCGCCCGCGATGATCAGCCACCCGCGGAGCAGTGGCGAGCGATGGCTGAACGACGACAGTTTGTAGATTACATTAGACAACTAGGCATCAGGGCTTAATCTCTTGGAGTGCCACCTCGTCAAACCAAATGAACACTAGACAAGCCCATGGAGCGGAGGAGTGGGGTCCCCGTGGCTCGACTCGACTTGGAGCCGGCTCCAAACCTCAAGTCTGAGCCGATCCAAAAACGGCTCGAGTCGGGCCATTGGCCATGGCTTTTCCAGCGCGCGACGTGGACCGAACGTCTGCTCGAGTATATTCAAAGATGGTCGTACAACATACATTTTTACACTCAAATCGGCACTTCAACCTGCTTCCTTGGCAAGACTCGAGGTGCGATGGACGACTCGATTGGCTAGAGCTAGCAATGGGTTGCTTCACCACACGCCATGGGCAACTGGTGGTCGACGCCCACGAGCTCGGTCGGGACCTGCAGAAAGTTTCGGAGCTCATCAACCAGCGCGTCCATATCGTCGTCGTTGTCTACCGGGTCCAGCGTCGTCAGCGCGGTGAGCACCGCGTGGGCAAGGTGCGCAAATGCCGACACGAGCTCGGCGCGCATCGCCAAGCGTGCAGCAGGACTCGGTAGCGGCTCGACTGGAAACTGGAATTGAACCAGCAGCAGCAAATAGTGCTCGGCCGCGCGACGGGACCCGAGGAACGACGGCAAGTACGCGTCCAGCGCGCTCTGAAAAGCCA
>NW_008246113.1:154308-181334 GCF_000281045.1 Saprolegnia diclina VS20 | reverse complement strand
CGGACAGGAGCACGCGCGCGGCGATGGCGGTGTATCTTGGTGGAAGGAGTCGGGCAAGATTGTGGCCACCCGCCGCCACAAGACAGCGAGCACGCCAAGCCAACGCCGGGTGTTGGGAGGCACGTCAGTCGGTCGCACTTGGGTCGGTCTGTCGCCCATGGCCTTGGCCGCTCTGGTCGTCCGGTCCTCGCGTCGTGGGCGACCGGTCGAGACCATAGTCGATCGCGGTGACCGAGAGAAGCGTCACGAGTGTGAGTAGGACGGCGAGCACGTAGCCCGACGCAATACCAACGGCCGACGTCGCCCGTGAGGACTTGCAGAATCGACTTGATTAGGATCGACTGCAGCAACGAGAGAAACGTCGAGGCAAAGTAGAGACTCACGGCCGAGATGGACTCCCAGCGCAGCGTGCGCAAGAGCGCTCGGCCAGGAGACGACGAGAAGACGGCTGTAAGTTTCATTGTTAGCAATCATCTACATGCAGTTTACGCGCGCGTGAAGTGGCCGTCCGTGTTGCCAATGACGTTGGCCTTCTCGACCTTGAGGGCGTGCTCCATGCGGTCGACGGACGCGACAATTACCTGCGCGTTCTTCAAGGCGGCCGCGACCGACGCGACGAGGAAGCCGGCCGGGACCTCGGACATGGCGACCTTGTCGTTCGACGTCAGCTTGAGCCTACGGGGTTGCCAGCATCATGAGTGTTGACAGATGCATGCCAAGATGGCACGTACGAAGACGCCAACTCTTGGGCCATCTTGAGGATGTCGCCGTGCGTGAGGAGCGTGCCACGCGTCGGCTGCTGGCCATTGTTGCCTACGTAAGACCATTGAGCGGCTTGCATGCAAATGGTCGAGATGAAGCGTACTCGTGTACGGAATGACGGCGGCGGTCGTGGCGTCGACCTGGCTGCGGCGGCCGGCAACGACGTGGCGCTCGAGCGCGTTCACAAGGATGTGCTGGAACTGCAAGACGCCGTCGGTCGGGTCGATCGACGTCGTGATGAGCGTGTGCAGCGGGCTCTTGCGGTCCTGCTCCTCGTAGACCTTGAGCGCGACAGACGCATGGTCGCGGCGCTCAATCTTGTTCTCGTACATGAGCGCAGTTGCCTTCGAGTCCTTGAGCACATACGCGAGCTCGTCCGCGGTCGCAATCGAGCGGTCGATCGACGCGACCGTCAAGCCGACCTTGGCCGCGGCAAACTGCGCAAGCACGTGCTCGAGGTTGTTGGGCAGCCAGAGCGCAATCGTGTCGCCGTGCTTGAGCTGCAGGTCGATGAAGCCGCTCGCGAGCTCGTCGACGTACTTGTTGAGCTCGACATAACTCATGCGGAGGTCGGCGTCGCGCTCGCCGCTCGAGAAGACGCGGAGCGCTTCGCGGTGGGGCAGGTTCGCCACGGCGCCATCAAGGACGTCGCCGATGCTCGAGGCCGACCGGGTGGTCGTCGCCATGCGGCGAAGCGGAAGGGCGCGGAGGCCACGCGCAAGGAGGTGGTTCATCGTCGATCGATTGCCGCTAATCCAAAGTCAACGCAATTTCCATTCACAATTGATATTCAGTTTGAGAGGTTGCCGGGTTTTGTGGTGCATGATGCGACTTGCCGAGGTATCCGGATGTGTATCCGGACAGCCATGCCACGCGCGTTGATTGGCTGGTTTTCGACCAATCGCGGGCATGTTTGCGCCACACCGCGCGACGTTGAGGGCAAGTGCAAGCTCACGCTTGCAGTCCGCCGTAAGCTGCGAAATGGACCACATCGTCGATAAGTAGCGACAAGGTATATATATATTTATATAGGTACTAGGGCTGCTAGGGCTCGTCCCAAACTGCAGAGATGAGCAGTGTTCGCGATCGGCTCGTTCCATCTCTCGCCCGTCCGGGCAGCGCCTTGTTGAAGCGACGGCGAGAACTCTACCGCAGTAGGGTCCACCTCTCGGGAGGTAAGACATGTGCCATTGGCAACCAAGTCCTTGGTATTTGATTGACTTTGGGCTACCTGGTACAGGGGGATGAACAGACGCTATGCAGCCTACCTCGGCGTGGCCAGAATGGATCTGTTGTTGAAATGAGTTATTCCAGATTGGATCTATTGTCTACTTCCTTGCCACCACGTCGATCGTACGAGGTAGCAGCTCGCGAGCACACTAGACTAGTCCAAGTCGCTGGGATGGTGTGCAAGCAAAGTGCAGCGTCGCATTGGGCCAAGCAACACACATTGTGCTGCTCCGTGCAACGACAGTCTTGTCGCAACGTGAGATTGCAGTGTGACCGTCTGAGATAGTACAGCAATTAAAAAGTACCGTGGACTGCAAGCGATAAACCTGCCGTTGGATTTGCACAAAAGGTCATACATTTGCGTAGCGCGTGGGCGAGCCTGCGAACGATGGTGCGTGCCGGGGTCGGTGCGCCCGAGCCCTGTGGCATCCGATATCGTCGACTGGTCTTGAATCGTCCAGCGTTCCTCGTACCCACCTCACGTTGGCTGCTGATAAGGCGCGGCGTCGACGGTGGAAATAACGCGTGCAATTGCATCGCTTTGCTCGAGGTACTACAAGCACGGCAGCGTTCAACGACACGGACAAGGTATGTGGTGTCGCCCGAGGCCAGCAAAACGCCCATCAACAAAGTCCTACAACTACCTTTTCCTTGACCAGGCTGAGCCGCAACGGGTATCCGCAGCGTGTTTGTGCCATATCCTACCGCTGATGCACAAGGTTCCATAGATATTTAGTAACAGGGCTATCATGGCGAGGCGTCGCTCGGCGTCAAGCCCTTCACGCCAGAGGGGCTAGAGCCACCGAGATGCACTTGGTTTCACGAGCGCATCGCTGGAAACTAGCTGCATCTTCACATGGCTCAATCAATACCATGATCTTCATCACTTACCGCTAAGTACCCAAGCGATGAGTCTCTTCCAAGTGATGCACGCCCTGCGCCACGACGCCGGGCTTCGTGACCACCTCGTCCCGGTTTGCGCCCTCCATACGCCTCGCCTTCAACATGGCTACTGGTACGCCTCACCGCTGATGATGCCAAGCACTACACGCTCTGAGTCGAAAATCCACCTCCAGAAACAGTTTAGGGTACCCTGCTGCAGCTGCTGACAATGCAGCGATGTGGTCGATGACGTTACCTACGGTTGCTACTCCTAGGTACACTCTTGTAGCGAAAACAATGACGCAGTTGGTGTTGGTATCGGTCCGATCCGCGCTCGATCGACGCGACGGACTCGGACGCTGAATTGCGGTCTGTGGCGACAGCGGGTGGTGAAGTAGAGCTGCAACTATACCTCGCCTTTCTAGAAGGCTTCGACCAACAACGTAGTCCTACCTAGTCTCTTGCCCGACGGCCGTTCGTACCACGCACGCAAGATCGGCGCAGTTGCCCGTCCTCGGCCGCGCCACACCAGTGTCATACCTGAAACAACAGCAGCGACACCAAAGAAAGTGGATGGACTGGCGACCGGTCCCCACGCCAGCCACATCTCTCGCACGCGCGACGGCCATTCATCGAACCGTGTGGTGGCATGCTTGGTGCCGTGTGGCGGTCTCTGCCACGAGAACGCGCGTGAGTGGCCGTCGACCGCACGCTTAGTTCAAGAAACCAGCCTTTTTCATCGACATTCGCTGGGACAGTGCTTGTCCCGCCAAAAATGGCCAATCACTTTGCGCGATTGTAGTGGGTCGTCTAAATCCACAGAAATCAAGCGGGTCCGTGTCGCAACTCGGATCGCCCTGTCTCCCGCATCTCGTTCTTCGTCGAAGAGCTCATTCTTTGTTTGGTTTGGTTCTGCACAGCGCGCCGCCCTCTCTTCCCTTCCTCTTCTTCGTCGACTAGTATAAGCATGATGCAAAAATCACCGTCGTGCGAAGAGCTACCGTTCCTGGCGATGGCCAAGTCGCTCGCCTCGTCGCTGCCGTCGCCGTCACCGTCGCCCACCCACTTGCACACGTCGGCGAGCGTGCCCACCGTCGACGTGGAGGTCTCGATCGGGTCGGGGCAGACCTTCTTCGGGTACTACGTGCAGTATGACATGGGCCTCACCTGCCCTGTTACGCACCGCACTTGGCGCGTCGCCAAGCGCTACTCGGAGATGCTCGCCTTCCGGACAATGACGCTGGCCCACATGAACGCGGTGGCCAGTGTGCACTTGGAGGAGGCACTGGGTTTGCCGTTCCCAAAAAAACACATGGACGCGGAAAAGCCGCATGTGATTGCGGCGCGCATCAAGGGGTTTGAAGCCTTTGTCGGCCACCTGCTTGCGCTCTACACGGACGTCCGGGCGTCGGGCGCCACCGCCATGGAGGAGGCGCTCGCGACGTTTCTTGCTGTGCCAGAAGACGTGCGGCGTGTGGTGTTTGAACCCGCGCCGACGTGCCTCGTTGGCGACGATGACTGCACGATCTGCCTCGATGCGTTCGAGCACGCAGACTTGGCGGTGGCAGGTGCGATTCTGAAGTTGCCGTGCGGCCATTGTTTTCACCGCGACTGCCTCCACGACTGGTGCAACCGCGCCATGACGTGCCCTGTCTGCCGCGGCCCGATCTCGCAGATCACGGCGCTGTACGAAGCCCACAGCGATTAGAAGCGTGGTGCTTCTCGTCTCGTATTTAATCTTATTTCAACGACCGTTTGACTTGTCAACGCTGTGTCTTGTCGTCTCGATGCCGAGGTTTCGATACCATACCATGCATTGCAGTAGCAACCTCCGCACGAGGCTAGTAGGCCGTACGTATGGGCACGCAAGTCGGAGCTTGGAAGAGAGATGCTGGTCGACGCAATCATTGCCGCTTCGTCCGAATACGCGATGAACCAGGAGCTCTACGGCTGAGAAATGCGACACTATCTATCTATCTATCTATCTATCTTCCTATCTGTTTGCAGTGGCTCAAAACGATCCAAGCCTCGCAGCCACGCACCCGTCGCTTCCGCGCAGTGCGCTGGAGCCGTGAGAGACGACTGGTCGAGCTCAGTGAGGACCAAACACAGTGTGTCCACTACTCGACGGCTTGCCGCGCTTGGGCCGTCGCATCGAAGACGTCAACACAGTGTAGCTCCACCCAAGCGCCCACTGTCGCTACGGAAGCGCCGGTGAGGACCACTTGAAAACGATGATGCAAGCGCAATCGTCGATACTGATGTCAGCAGCGATGACGCTAGGCACGAGAGCGCCCACAGTGTCGTAGGGTCCTGTTGTGTGAACTTGGCGTGGTCCATCTCGTCTTGCAGGTCCTTCGACGATGTCGATTCGAATGCAGACTGGATGCCATCGCCGCGAGGATGCGGACAAGACCCCATGACGTGGCGCTTGGAGACGGCCTCGACCATCCCAGGGTGCTTTCGCGTTGGCACAGCATTTCGAGGAGCCTTTGCTGGTCTCGGCCGTCAATGCATCGTGTGATTGCGCCTGCGTCAACGTGCGAGCGAAATGGCGCGCTACGCGCAAGCAATATGAGATTCCTAACAAGTGACTTGATGCGACGAGTCCATCGCCCCAACTGCAAGGAATCTGCAGTGTGGACCATGGCCAGGCTGTTTTTCTCTTTCGGTAGGTCCCCCACCCCCACCCCACCGAATCCTGTCGTGTGGAAGCCACAGTGCACCCGGGAAAGACTTCCAAAGAGAGCCTTCGCTAATCCAAGATCGATGGCCCCTTGCACGTACTTTTGTACAATTGTATTGCATCGAGATAAGACTACTATACGTCGCTCAATCGTAGCATCGTCCAACGCACTGAAGACAGTCAGACCCGCATCGCAAGTGTAAAAATTCGAGGGTCCAAGAGACACCCCGTGCGTCATTCCTCGGCAGGCGCTATCGTTGCGCGTATCGCTGGCTATGTACAGCAGGCCGACCTGCGGGTTGCTTCTCTTCTCGAGCCAGAAACATGGTGGCGCGTCCATAGAAACGCCATTTGCATGGCAGCCTTTTCGTAGGACCCCGTAGGGGCCCTATAAAATATCGTAACGCCAGCTTGGCAAACCCATTTTCGCAATCGAACCACCCGAGCACCATGACGACGATTGCAGCACCGTCGCCGTCGATTGCGTTCGCGCCGCTGCTGGCCGCGCCGCCGGCCTCGCCCGACGCACGCGTCCGGACGTCCATTGGCACCAAGGCCGCGGGCTACGCCGGCAAGTACGTGCAGTACCACGTGATGCTCGTCTGCCCCGTCACGCGCCGCCGCTGGAGCGTCACGAAGCGCTACTCGGCCATGCTTGCCTTCCGCACCGCGCTGCAGAAGCTGTATGCGTCGTATGCGCGCGGCGACGACCCGCTCTTGCTGCAGCTCGCGAGCCTTCTCGAGACGCCGTTTCCGCCCAAGCGCCTCGACCCGGAGGCGGGCTGGGTCATTGACGAGCGCTGCATTGCATTCCGCACCTTTTGCGACAGAGTTCTCGACACGAAAGCGCACCTCTTCCAGCTCGCGTCGGCCTCGGCGCTGCCGCCCGTTTGGGCCACGTACATTGCGCTCGCGCAAGCGTTCCTCGAAGTACCCCCATCGATGCTCTCGATGGCCTTTCAGTCGCGCACGAGCCTGCCGAATGAGACCGAGTGCAGCATTTGCCTTGTGCCATTTAGCCGTGACGACTTTGGTATCCCCGGTGTCGTCGTCGAGACGCAGTGCACGCATGTGTTTCACCAAGGCTGCATCGCCGAGTGGATGGAGACGGCGGCGACGTGCCCCATCTGCCGCCACCGCATCGAGTCGATCGTCGGTCTCTTCTTGTCGGCTGCCGTGTCCGTCTAGCTTCTTGGCGGCTACTTGATGTTATTTTTTAATTTACTCAAACTCAATCATCTCATTTGGACACAGCAGACTGCGTCGTGCCCACGCCAAAGCGACAATATACCATCAATGCTACCCATAACCTCATCACGACAGCCGATGAGGACGTGCCATTCGAAAGCCATTCTAATGAACGAGCGACACGTTCGGTACCAAACCTCGAAAGGTGTACCAACGTGGTCGTCGCATCTTCGTGCGCTTCTCCCATTATCTCTTAGTCAACTTTGCGCAGCGTTGGAGCTACTAGTACAACCTCTCTGGGCGCCTAGTTGCGTGAAACGAGCAGCTTTGGAGCCGCTTTTGCACCGGCTCGCGATCGCAGCTAACCCGAGCACCATATTGAGTTCAAACACAACACGAACCGAGTCGTCGGTGATGCCGACTAGCACGCACAAAGGAAGGTTGGCGCGTGCACAGCATATTTGAAACTGAGCAAACAGCTTGAGCAAACACATTCACACTGGCGGCTGGTGAGGCCCATTGAGATCAGAATGAAAAGAGTGGGCATTCGGTCCCAACTGCAACGAGCGGGCGTGTGTATCTGGTACACATCTGATCGCAGTCTGGTACATGTCCAACACCAGTCCAGAACTTGGGTTTCACTGCGCCTTCGCCCCCACCTTGCGCACAGTATACCGCGCAGCATCGTTGTTTGCTCAACAACGGCAGTGTTCCGAGGTTGATGATTCGGCGGCGCTCAATCTCGGAGGATTTTGGTCCGACCACCTTGGTTTACCAGCCTCGTCAGGGATACGTAGCTACTCTTTGCCAGTGGAGCTTGCCGCGTTGAGGTACTACCGTGCATGGATCAGATGCGGCGATAATATGAGCCAGCTGCATGTCGTACATAGCTGCGCGTCAGCTCTGCGCGTCCACGTGGATCTCCTCCCGCTTCACGTATTGTACGCGAGTCAGAGACAACGCCGATTGAGCAACGCTCTGGGGCAGCACTCTAGTACCTGGTACCTGCTACTGTATTCACCAGCCTTCTATCGCTGTTCCTCCCATGCTAGCTTCTTGCGCGTTCGTTTTTCTTTTTGTTGCGGCAGCCCGCGCGCTTCTTTTCGACTGCGCTGTTGTTGGTGTTGTTGTATGTGTACGCTTGCTGCTGCTGAAGTCAAACTCTCCCAATGCGCTTGGTTCCTTTTCGCAGCCAAGACGATCAGATTTGACGAACCATCGTCGTCATGCACGGTGCTGGTGCGCAGTATGGACTCGAATCTCCATGGTTGGCTCGAGAAGAAGGCGGCGTTCGATCGCTCGTACCAAGTGCAAGTGTAGGTGGATGTCATACCGCGAGTAGCCACCGACCGCCGAGCCCGTGCCGTCCCAAAGAACCGCGAGCTGCCCCCTGAGATTCAACTGTCCCGTCGCTGGCGGCGGCAGTGGCCACACGCCGCAGCGCGTCGGGCCCACCCAACGGGCGGCGGGCACAGCATATCCACCTCCACTGGCGTGTGCTGGAGGCAATTGCGCGCTTGTTCGCAGCGCTCAGAAGCTGGTTCGAGCGCCAGATGCGACGCCCGACGACGATCGAATCTCGAACTTATTGCGGTACAAGCCATCACATTGCACTGGGTTGCCCACATGTGAAATGTGTTCTTTCACATAGCACACGTGCGAAACGTGTTTTTCACACGATTGAATCTCCACTTCCCGATGTCCTTGCACCGCGTACGAGGTCCCTTGAAAACGTATGCATCTTGCTATCGCTGCGTGCTCGTATGAAGGGTCCTCACACGGCGCTGAGAGGCTTGATGGCTCCTTTTCACAAATTTCCCACGCGTGCAGTATATGTGTGATATGCATAGAAAACACACGTACGTGTAAAACACTAAAAGCACCGTGTGAAACGGTGAGAAAACCAAGCAGAGGTGGCACTGTTGGCAGTCATCCGCCTGCGACACGGAAGGGTCGTACGCACATTCAACGCCGGTACTATGTAGTCGACGCCGGCCGCGCGGCGCCAGGCGTTGCGCGCTGCATGCCTTCCGGTGCCTCCGCACTCGACGTCAGTATCGACACCTCCGCGCGTACCGCCTGTCTGCGCGCTTGGTCGTCGCTGTTGCGATCGTCGGCAAGAGCCGCTGTCGCACGGGCGGGCGAATCCACTTTTTTCGCTCGAATCTCTCGAAACCTCAAGTCCGGGCACAAAGCCGGACCAGTGGCGTCACTGCACAGCCAGCTGGCCTCACTTTTCAACTCGCTTCCGAAAACCCAACACCAATCAACTACACTCTCATGGCGCTACGAAGCAGCTTGAGCAAGGTCGACGTGCGCGCGCTCTCGCCCATGGCCTCGTTTGACGAGGACCATCAAGCGCCGTTCTCGCCCAAGATGGAGGACGACGTCGTGGTCTCGACAACGACGAGTGCGACCGAGGCCGGGTACCTCGCCAAGCACACGGCGTACAACGTTCGCCTTCGCTGCCCCGTCACCAAGCGCGACTGGACGCTATCGACGCGCTACTCGGCCGTGCTGGCCTTCCGCACGTCGCTCGCGTCGCTCTTTGCAGCGTACAACCAAACGCACCCGAAGCTCAAGGACCGCCTCGCCCGCGAGCTCCTCTTGCAGCTGGCGTGGCTGCTCGACACGCCGTTTCCGCCCAAGCGCCTCGACTCGGAGGCGTCGTGGGTCGTCGCTGAGCGCACCAAGGCGTTCCGTGTCTTCTTTTGCCGCCTCGTCGACTCGAAGATCCACCTCATCGACTTGGCGCACGACGCCAGCAACCTGCCCGCGCTCTGGGTCCAGCTCGTCAACGTCGTCCAGTCGTTCATGGCCGCGCCGGCGATGCTCACGGTCAGCTACGAAAAGGTGCCGGCCATCGTCCGCTGCCCCGACCATGTCGACTGCAGCATCTGCCTCGCGCCGTTCAGTGAAGCCGACCTCTCGGTTCCCGGCGTCGTCGTCAAGACGCGCTGCAGCCATGTGTTTCACCAAGGGTGCCTTGCCAAGTGGATGCAGTCGCAACCGTCGTGCCCCATTTGCCGAGACCACGTCGATGCCATGGTCGGCCTCTACATGTAGTCGTACCTTTTAACTTATTGTACTATTTATACAAGCATTTTTGTCCAATGTTGTGGAAGATACGAGTACTAGTAAGTGGAAACTGGAGTGGCACACCGTGTCGTCGTCGTTACCAGATCCAATGTGACGTAGTACCAGATTAGACACGGATTAGATGTTGACGGTCGGTCGAGTCCGTACGACGATGCAGATGCAAAGCGTTGCAAAACCCTACCCCTTGTTGCGCCACCGGTGGTGTACTGGTAGCATTGACCGTCTAGTAGTGGTGTAAAGTGACACGATGGCACTCGCTGATCAGATCTCGCATCTAAAACAGCACCGGTGACGCAAAGCCAGACGCCGTATCTGGTCCCACGACCATCGAGCACGTAAATTCGGCACAGACGTCGACAGTGCATGAATTCGACCGCCAAGCTTGTCCTGTCCTATTGTGTAGCGAAAAAAACACTAGCAATGCAATGATACTCATGGTTACTAGACTCGGTCTAGTAGCTACATACTCGCAGACTCTGTCTGCCCCTCTTCCTTGACCCAACTTTAAGATTCGGTGATAACGAGTCCAACGGGTCTTGACAGGTCGGTGTATAGTCCATCGGTCTGTTTATGACACCACCATCTACCTATACTGTGGGGAATGACACTGACGATGTCACGGTAGGCCGACAAGAGCTAGACAAGTGTGATACTCTGGTCGAAGCTGTATTTCAGCTGGGACACCATCCTAACTGTGGGTGCACTTTTGTCGCCTTCGTGTCGACCCTGGCGCCGCTGTTCTTGGATCTTTATTGACAGCACGGCCGCAGACAGAGGACTGCGATGCCATGTGAAGTAAGCCAGGGTAGGACAAACGCCCACGAATCACACAACCCGGAGTCAGCAAGTTGCGTTTTTTTAGAAAAAAAGGTGCACCCACAGAGCCGGCGCCACCCGCAAGGTGAGTCACGGGCGCAATTGCCAATTGGGCTCCAAGGTCACAGCTCAGCATGGATCTGAACGGGGTCGAGCGCGTCCGCATCGAAGCGTACGTCGAGAAGGGCGTCGTCATGTACCGCATCGCGCTCATCTGCCCCGTCATGGGCCAGTGGTGGACCATCCTAGCGCGCTACTCCAAGATCCGCTCGTTCTACGACCGCCTCTGCAGCCTCCAGCTCTCATTGCAGTGGGAAAAGCACACGTTCGCCGAGGCTCTCTCGACGGTCGTGCCCTCGGCGTGGTTTCCGCGGCGCCGCCTCTCGTCGTCCTCGATCCGTGTCCAAACCGAGCGCATCCGCGGTTTTCAGGCCTTCTTTGGCAACTTGCTCAGCGCCAAGTTGCACCTCGCATCGCGCCGGCAGTCGCACACGGTCGTGCGCGACCTGGTTGTCCTCGTTCAGACCTTTTTGCGCACGCCGTATAACCCGGCTGAGGACGCACCGCCATTGCCGCCGGTTGGCACTGCGCCCGAGATGGACGATGACATCCCGGTCGGCGTCCCGCTCTCGGAAGCGCCGGCGATCGCAGCGCTCTTCAACAACGACTGCACGATCTGCCTTGTCGCCTTCACGCACGATGAGTTTCAGACTGCGGGCCATATCGTCAAGACGTCGTGCGACCATCTCTTCCATGCGTCGTGCATTGACAGCTGGATTGGCCTTGCAAAAACAACGTGCCCGCTCTGTCGAGACCACATTGCCCACATTACGGGCTTGTACAATGATTAAACTAGTTTTTAAGCAAATGCAATATACATCATGTGTCGTAGTCGTCTACGTTGTATGTGGAAAGCATGTCGTGCGATCGATTCAGGTCCCATTTGACGAGCGCCAAAGCCGCTCTTGGTGTAACATCAACAAGAAGACTATCCACTATCCGAGATTGCAGTTGCGTTTTTCTAGACGGAAAAAGACACGACAGGCTGGCATTATTGCAGCCAATCCACGCCCGCCATCTGCGTCGCATACATTTATCAAGTCATTGCGACGTATGCGAGGTGCTCCGATTCATATTGTATCGGTGGACGATCGGCACCAAGACCGCAGACAATCATCGCCGACAGGTGCGTGCATCCAGAGAGGGACGTGTACTTGGCGAATGCCCACGGCAAAGGCGGCAATGTGGCTTGACATGTATGACGCAATGTGATTGGCTGAAAAGGTCATATGGGAAACGTCTTTTTACGGTGTGATTATCCGAGATTGCGCCGGAAAAACGGGGTTTGTGACGGGCGTGGCGCCAGCTGGTGCTAGAAACGACAGAGCAGCATCGTAGCAGCATGTCGTCGTCGCCGTCGGTGCAGGCGAGTAGCAGCAACGAGCAGGAGCCTCTCGAGCTCGTCTCACCGCTCCAAATCGCTATCACGCCACGCCTCAACACACTCCGAAGCTACGACGTGCACACAGAATACATGATCACATTGCTCTGCCCGCTGCACAAGGTGTGGTGGGACGTCACGCTCCGCCACTCCAAGCTGATTGCGCTGCGCGCCGACCTCGTCCAGCATGCAAAAGCGCTCAAAGCCGACCCCGAGTACGTGCGATTGCTGCTGCCGGTGCTGCGCATCGAGTTGCCCACGACGCTCTTTGCGTCGACGAGCCACAAACGCGTGCAGAAGCGCATTCGCCTCTACCAAGATTTCTTCTTTGCGCTCTTACATACGCGCATCCATCTCATGGACCCGCACCGATCGGCCATCTCGGAAGTCCGCGTGCTCGTCCAGACCGTACGCAAGGTTATTGTGCTACCGTCGCTCGGCATTGTGCTGCCGCTGGAGCGGACCCAGCGCGTACCCACGGCCCCAGTCGCCACCATGAACGAAGTGCTGCCCGAGAACGGCCCGACGCCGTCCGCCCCCGAGGCGCTAGACATTGAGGTCGCGTCGGCCCCCGACTTGAACCAGCTACCGCCTCTGCCCGAAGCCACCGGTGCTGCGACATCAAAGAAACTTGCCGACGAGACCGCCGACCAAGCGAGTTGTGCTGGTCTCATCCCGACAGCGGCGCCGCCACAGCCTAGTGAAGACACGTCGCGCGAGGCAACGTGCGTGCTGGCAGTACCGCTGAGCATCGCCCCGAACGACGCCGTGAACAACGCTGCGTGTCCCATCTGCCTCGTGCTCTTTGGCGCGAGCGAGCTTCGCCAAGCCGGCGTCATTGTCGTGACGTCTTGCAAGCATCTCTTCCACGCAGGATGCATCGGTCATTGGATCGATCAAGCGACGTCATGCCCGCTGTGCCGTGTCCCGATACAGCATGTCACCGGTCTCTGCAGTGAGACGTTGTCCTAGCATGCATTCCGCTTGCATATGAATCCAAACTCATATCCCTCGTTTGCTCGACCTTAGTGGTTTGCCGACGCAAGGTGCAGGTACTACCCTTGAAGTGGCACTGTACCATACCGCACCCGACTCCAGAAGAGCCTAAACACGGACTGCACGCCACCAGCGTCCTTGCCTGTTGTGTGCAAGCGCTTCATGAATGTTTCGTCTTTGGCACCGGCAGTTCCTAGTCGCGTCCATTGCAGGGATAAATGAAATGGTCCCCAACCATGTATCGTGATCGGAAGCGGTTGATCACAGACTAGGGTCGGGTAGGGCTAGGGTAACCATTCGGAGCCATCATGACGCGACGACAGCTCGAATGTTAGCTAGCATACATGTCGAAGACACTTCGTTCAACTATATATGTGCGCGGCCATCATGCGCTGCTCATAAGGGATGCCTGCTGCCTGATCTACCTTGGGCATACGGCATGCCCTTGGTAAAACAGAGCTTTGCCGGATTCACCAACGAGTTCGAGTCGCCAGCACACAAAAGGGACGGGTAGTGGTGCATTCAAGATACAAATGAAATGTTCAGGTCACATAATCCAGCATCGATTCGCTCAGGCCGCGGCCGTGGCATGGCTTGCTTGGCGCTGCTGTTTCAGCTTGGTCTTCTTCTTGAGGTGCTTGGTGAGGGCGATGGGCGGTACAACAAACACGGCCGCGCACGCGAGGACACTGGCGCCCGTCACCGCGAGGCCCGCGGCGACCGAGCCCACGACCAGCGCCGACCCCGTCGCGACGGTTGCGAGCACCGACTTGGTCACAAAGCGGATCGGCGCGGTCGGGCCGTACAAAATGTGTTTCGAATGCAGCATGGCGAGTGGAAGGCAGTGCACTTTCGAGTGCTCGCCCCACTCGGCGAGGCAGAGCCAACAAAACTCGTGGCCGCACCGCAGGCACGTCATGTGGTTACACCCGCCGTGCTTCTCGATCGGCCATTGGCAGCGCGCACACGTCTGCACGGCATGGCGGTCGCAATACTTGCGAAAGCGTCGGTCCTTGCAGACTGGCCACGCGTGGAAGAGGTCGCCGCACTCAAAGCAACTCTCCGTGTCGCAGGTCGCACAGTAGACGCGGCGCTTGGCGGACGACGACTTGTCCATATTCAGAGGCGCGCCGCACGTCGGGCGTGGGCAGTAGCGCGTGCCTTGCTGGATCTCGAGCTGCGTGTTGAGAAACCGCGTGTACTTGACAAACAAGCTCGGCTGCATAAAGAGCTCGACGTTGGCAAGCGGCGACCGGCACGGGCCCGGGCACACGAGCTGGCCGGTTGTCACTTGGCCGCCATTGACCTTGTGACGCACATAGTGGCGCATGCAGCGGAGGCACGCGACCGCCGGGCACGAGTCGCAGCGCCAGACCGCGGACGCCACGTGGCTCGGTTCAAAGCAAATGTTGCAGAGCTCGTCCATCGCCACGGGTGTTGTTGTTTGAAAAGTAGTCGACCCAGAAGCAGTGTCATAACGGCTCGCGCAAAGCTTCGCGATCCAAAATCGAAGGTTTCGGGGTGCGGTTTCTGGGTTTTTGGAGGGAACATAGGCGTCTTCTTTACCGTTGTCTTGAGCTTCTTACCGTTGTCAAGAGCTTCTTGCTTGCAACGGTGGCAAGCTGCGCAGCGACGCGACCATGCATCGATGGACGCTGCCAATGTAAATCCATGTTAAAGAGTCCAGGCGAAAAACCAAAACAAAAGTGAACCTTTGTCGAGTGCCATCGCCGGTACTTACGACGTTGCTTAGTGTACTAGGTATCTAGTACACGAGGCATGCGACGAGGACTCTGCAGTTGAAGCCGTTGCATCGAACGAGACCGAGGAAGAGTCTCACCAACGATAGGTTGGGCGTCATTAGCCATGCAATACATTGGAGCAGTGTCGAGTCTAAAATGCCACATCTTTTGCTCTGGTGTGGGTCGTTTTGCTGGCCGACGCACACTTGCTTGGGGGTTTTGCTCCGTTATTACAACTTGATTCGAGAAAAAGGGAGCCCCGCTTTTCGCTTTAAGAGCACAAGAGTTTGGGGCTTTGAACGCGACACAACACGACCAGCTCGAACGCGGCCAAAATTTCGACACGCAGATTGCGACAACGAGCGAGTGTCTTTCCCACAGCCCAAACCACCAGTTTAGGACGGGTTTAAGGAGCCGTGGGTCTTGATCCGTGCAGTTTGGCACCAACATTTTGGCTCCCGACAAACAACGGGTGCTCCCTTGGCTTGTTCTCGCTGGTTCTCACCAACGTATCGCGAGTACGTCACCAAGTCGACGAGCCCACTATTGCTGGACTACACTAGTACTGATAAGACTTCCATTCTCGCCACCGCGGTACACTGGTACGACATGTACACGAACAGCATTGCCTCTCTCAGGAAGTGCCTTGACAACGTTTGTGCAAATGAACTGCCAATCCAAGACGAGTTACAGTATTTCAAAGAAGTACACCATTTCTTGGGTCAATCCCTATTCGAGCAATCAGTTGCCACAACACCATTTCGTTGCCAATACACTGCACTAATTTGTTGCTCTGACCAGTGCGTACTCCTGCTTTGCGAAGAACTAGCTGGAAACACCGCACAAGGGCTTGATTTAGCTGTAGATTGCTCGATACTTAATAACACTATTTCATCTCCTTTGCCGAAATCCGATTTGCCAAAAATGGGGTCCAAACACATCCTGATTGGTCGAATCGACACTTATGATCTGCGCCATCAAATCACCTTGTTCGCAAGGTTGCCACGGATCACAGACCGAACGTCGTCCACAATCTCTGTCGACAAGTGGGTCGACTGCTACGTGCCAAATTCAGGTACACTGCACGGCGAGGCGTCGCCCTTGGATAGTCTCCAGACGAGGCAAGGTCTTGCGCTTTGATCCAGTAGCCAGCAGCAACAACGGTTGCGAAAAACAAACTGGCACCCACGCTTCTCGGCAAATCCGAGCGTACAGTAGCCGGTGTCAACCGAGCAAAGATGACACGCCGGTGGTCACGGCATCTGCCCTTTGCCAGCTTGCAAAGTCAATCGTGCCCAATCTCGAGCCGGAGGTCCCAGCCCAGCAGTCGTCAACTCGTGTGGACGGACTACAACCTGCGCTTGACTGCGAGATCTCGTCGATACGTGGCAGGCCCAAACGCGCTCCTATCTATCCGGATACGCCGCGATGCGCAACGGCGCCTCGGCTTCCAGTAAATTCTACAGCGCCACGTGGGAGCTGCTGTGCGTCGAGCGCAGAGGTGCTGCCCTACTAGCTACTTTCAATCTGGGCGACCGCCGACTGCATAAGAGGACGTGAAATATGTGCACGGGCGGCTGTCTTTGTCGCCTCGACCCTCGCTACTGGCCAAGTACCGCCGTCGAGATCGGTGGCGCGAGCCAATGAACTTGGAATAAAACCCGATGCATGGACAGCGCAAAGCGACGAGGACGAGAGTGTGCTTGGTATTTGCGTCAACACTGGTGGCGGTGGCGTGGACACGAGGAGTGCCATCGTCGAGGAATCTAGAAGCCGGATCTGCTCGACTCAACCTCGAATGCGATGGCGTCAGCTCTTCACGCATCTCGTGCGTCGTCGTCGTTCGAGGTTTGAGCGACTTGAACAGGACCAACTGCACCGTCTCGACGGTGCGAATTTGATATCATGTACGAGGGCCGTGTACGGTGTACATGTGGCCCACCGTGTTGCGTGTTGCGTGTTGCCTGGGACATGGACGGCAAGCCGCCGGGCTCTCGTCGGTAGAGAACGGTCTTGCGACATTGGCGTAACGAATATGATCGCGCCAGTGGAAGCTTGCATCCTCCCACAAAAGTGCGCGAACTCGGCGAGCGCGAACGTGGCATTTTAACGCGTGCGGCAAACGCCTTGGTTAAACGTACCCCAACAAAACCCACGTGGTCCATTGCTTTCGAGTCGCATGCAACGGCCAAGGACGTGTTGACGTCGATACAAAATATACTGCCTCTCTGCAGTGTCGACCGACCCCGTCGTCCAGCCGTGTTTATATACGTTTAACCCATCCCTCTCGGCCCGTATGTGGGCAAGCGATGTACGATCGCATCCAACCAGATACAAGTGGAAGCTATGCTCCAAGCTTCGAAATCGACCGAGCTGCGATCGCAAATGGACGGCTATGGTGCGTCGCAACCGTTACACTCGCAACGTGCGGTCCTGACGCAATGCACGCAGATCGCTTCATCGTCGTCGTCGTCGCTCTCCCTTGGCCTTTTTCCCTATAAGGACATCCACCATCGACTCAGACCACGCTCCAATACTCGACAAGCCGTGGCCATCCGCGATCACCTCGCGTTTGACGTTAAACGCGTGCGTTTTTCTCCGGCGTCGGCCACAAGCGCGCGAACTTGAAGTTCTCTGGGTGCGATTGGGTACGCTCCCGTCGCTCATTGGCCACATCGTAAGCCGGCGCGCATCTGATTGGCCCGAAGGTTTAACCCAGATGGCGCCTCCTGTTTATACCCAGGAAGATACCATTGCGATCAGCTGCCATTTCTAGCTTTCCCAGCAAGTGCATAGACCAAGTACTGTACAGCTCCAGCATGCTCTCGATGCCCTTCGTCGTCGCGCTCCTCACGCGCAAGTACTCGATGGACGGCCGGCCAAGCCCGGCGGCGCTGCCCTCCGCCGACGAGTGGGGCCCTCGGTACGACGCGTCCGGCGACCGCCCGCTAAAGCCCACCACGGACGCGCTCGTGACCAAGCATGAGTATAGGGACCGGTCCGACACGGCCTCGACCGTCTCGACGTCGGCGTCGCACGACCTCGCCGCCATGTACTACCCTGCCACGCGCAGCAGCCGTCGCCGTCGCCACGACGACAATGACAACGACGAGACGACGACGACGACCTTTATGATTCCCGAAGGCGCCCAGTGGCGCAGCGTCTTTGAGCGGCTGTACCAGCCCGACTACCACCAGAAGCGCGACGAGCGCCT
Organism: Saprolegnia diclina VS20; assembly: GCF_000281045.1. NCBI lineage: Eukaryota > Oomycota > Saprolegniomycetes > Saprolegniales > Saprolegniaceae > Saprolegnia > Saprolegnia diclina. Next base: position 163,278 of record NW_008246113.1, on the reverse strand, counting down.
TGCCGAGGCCCGCGACCGCATCTATGCGGTCGAGTGCACGTTTCGCCCGGCGATCGCCGCCCGCGCCGCCAACGACGACGACGACGACAAGGCAGACAGTGTGGCCGACGAGCCCGCGACGCTGACGATCGTCGCGCGCCTGTATAGCCCGACGTACCACCAAGACCGCCTCGCGCGCCTTGAGGCCAAGCGCCAGGCGTATGCGTTCCATCCGACAACGAACGAGCCGACGCGGCCGCTGCCGCCGATCGAGACTCGGCTCTACTCGGCCACGTACCTCCAAGAGCGCAACGAGAAGCTGCTTCGATTGAAGGTGCAGCTCGAGCTCGTCGAGTGCACGTTCACGCCCAATATCAACACACACCTGAACGTCTCGGTGCGCAAGCCGCTGTACGACCCGTCGTACCACCAGACCCGGAGCTCGATTCTGCTCCTGATGCAGGACCGGCACATGGTCAAGCCGACGCAGCTGCGCCGGACGACCTCGAACGCGTCGACGTCGAGCACGACCACGAGTGCGCGGCGACAGGCGTAATCGTCGTTGCAGTTTTTTCATATTTATTGTCAATATTGTCTATCAACGCGCGGGGTTGTGTTTACGGTACCTAGTCCGTGTACTAGCTTACGCGCGAGTGGTGGCAAGAGAACGGTCCTTTGTGCTCGCGCCAAAGAACCGAGTGGGTGTTGCGGCCGGCAGTAATGTCGCGACGCGTGCAGTGTACGCGCGTGACGCACGCTGCAAGTGCCCCTCCACCACGCTTGGCGTAATGGTTCGCTTGGTCATCTTCAACATGGAGACAAGAGGACGCGACAAAAGTTGTTGTTGAAATGAGTTATTAACATGCAATTATATAGTGAAGATGGTGGACTTCCTAGTGCGCTCGTGAAGTTTGGCTGGTACGTCAAGCTGAGGGCGCTTGGTCGGGGCTCGCGATTGAGTTGAAAACAAAATTTGTTGTATCCTCTTGCCTGGCAGGCTATTCTCTAATACTACAGTATTAGAGAATAGCATGTAGTACTAGTACTGTGTAGCTGTATTAATGTCTAAGTTCGCCAGTTAGCGGACTTATACAGCTAGACAGTATTCGAGACTAGTCTGCCAGGGTCTAGGGCAAAGCTCCAGTCGGATCACCGTCGAGGAGTGCGTACGATTGTTTACCTCACTGCTTACCGGCTCGCTTGCAGATTCTATTGTATGGATAGCTCGATGGGCAATGAAATACATATGGATTCCTGGATGGAAGGATACTTGGATACGTAGATAGATAAAGGGATTTTTTTAAATGCGACGAGTCGCCGCTTCAGGGTTGCGTGCAAGTTGATCGAGGCTACGTGTGCGACGCACGTCGACCTCGCGCTCGACGATTGCAGATTGTACATGGATAACTGGATGCCTGGATGGATAATTGGAGGATGGGATGAACGGATACTTGGATATTGATGGATAGTAGAACGGATGTCGATGCGACGACCGTTTGTGTTGCGCACAGCACAATGAGCGATGGAAGGTTGGCGGGCAGGGATTTTGGATCGCGTGGAAGCAAGAATCGGCCGTGCGTAGCGACGTAGGGATACGATTACGTGCAGCATCGTGGTGTCAGTGGGGCCAGCAGCGCGCAAAGGGCGCGCGGCAAAGCGGCCAATAATGAAAGCGACGGCCGCAGTTGTAACACGAGTTCAAGCCGCACGCAGGGCAGTGCACCTTGCGGCCACGCTCGGTGCGCTTGAGCGGGCAGCCGCAGCCCGGTCGTGGGCACACAAGCGCTTCGTTGGACGGGCTTGGCAGCGTCAAGAGCGCATTGTACTTTGCAAAGTCGCTGCGCCGCATGTGCACTTGCAGCGTCGTCGCCGGCAGCGGTTGCTGACACGCGCCCGGGCACACGAGCTGGCTCGGCAGAACCTGACGCGTCTCGATCTTGTGGCCCAAGTAGTCCTGGAGGCAGCCATGGCAGTAGTAGCTGTTGCAGCCTGCGCAATGGACAAAGTTGTCGACGACGTCGGCCAAATCGCCGTGCAGCGTGGCCACACTTTCGTGGCAGAGGAGGCACGCGCGGTCGACGGCGCTTGACGGTGTGAAGGCGCGCGGCGACTCGAACGCGTTGAGCTCGTGGTAGTGAACGTACACGACGTCTTCGCCGCTCTCGGACGGTAGCAGCAGCATGCTCGAAATTGCACTTTGACGCGGCAATCTGTTGGATCTTCCATTCACTTCGAACTTCGATGTGTCACGTGGACCAGTCAGGCCGACGGCGCCACATCGGTCAGCGTTGCGGAAGGCTGGCGGGCCGCGGCGCCGCGTACAACTTCGTGCAGGCATCGGAGGTATCGGTCACTCCTGGGGCGGTTGCAGTCGCAAATGTGTGGACCCACCGCTCGTCGCAGCACCATAATTACGGACAACCCGGCTGAATTGGGTGTCCGAATATCCGAATTTCAGCCCGGAATTATCGACTCGGAAGCGCTGATATTTGGTATCCTCTGTGGTAGATTTGATACTGTGAATGAATGCGTTTTCGAGTTGATACAGCTCGCTGCTTGATAAGTCATTATAAATGTAGTAAAATTTGATCGGACGATGACGGAGGCAGTGGCACCGCGCCCGCCATGCGCGTACTACAATCGCTTCGAATGCTCGACACGTCGCGTGCACATGGACGTGCTGCGTGGGTTGGGACTGCGCCGCAGTGTGCAATGGTCGCTCCACATCAGTCGTGTCTTTTTGACACGCCGGTTCAACGCATCGAAGTTCGAAGTTCGAGGCGACTCAAATTTTGATGTGGCGTGCCGTCTGAAGTCGGTCCGTGACGTGGCAGCCGCAGGGCGCGTCTGTTGTGCGTCGTCGCTGGCCCGCGCGGCCGCGTCTTCAGCGCTCATGGGTCTCCTTTTGGGTGGCGCGCAGTCGCAGGTACCGACCCCCTCTGTCTATGATAGTGTAACACGTGAGTAGCCTGGCGCCGACCACCAAGAAGCGGCTTCTTGCGAGCGATTTCTGGAACGTTCGGCGTGTCACTCAGCGACCGCGGTGTGACCACCGACGTTATAAGAGGGGGATCGACGCCATCCATCTCGACGTTGTTGGACGCACGCCAACGTCGTTGTCGCGACTGCAAAGCGATCCTCAATGCATGGTGAATGACCAGTGACCAACAACTCGACCGAGCGCTTTGGCGGCGACTCGCGTCTTTGCTGTCGAACGATGTCGACTATATCAACGGATCCTTTTGAATAAGAAAATGATGTTGGGCGTTCTTATTTCGTTGTGAGGGCGTAATCGAGGCTGACAAAACTCGCGCGCGATTCGCAGGATATGCTACCGGCCACGTGCGCCGTGTAGCAAATGCTGCTGGTATTTGCGAGCCTGGCGCCGCTGCCATTATATATATATGAACGTGTTTCGCGTTATCTTCGCTGTTACACAAAGACTTTGCATACGTAGAGACCATTGAGAAAACATTATTGTCTCCGTCCTGCAATGTCGTTCTGCAAGACGTTAGAAGTTTGTGACGCACGGGTGAAGACAAGAATGGTATGGGACTAGAAGACAACAGAATATGAGCCGTTGACAACCAACGCCAACCACGTGGACACTTGAAACGACCTAGTGGAGTGGCGGAGGACCCTGGCGACCACGACGGGTGGCGCGCTGCTGGCGGCGGTACTCTCGACTGTTGATGACGGGGCCTTGTTCCGGGTCGCGACGGAGCGCGCGGATGCCGCAATAGACAGCCAGTGGTGGCACCACGACGGCAGCGAGGCCGACGACGACGCCGGCGACGACGGCCCCCGCAGCAACGACCGCGCTTGCGCCTACCGTGGCCGCGACCGTCTTGGTGACGAGCCGGACGGGTGCTGTCGGGCCAAAGACCCAGTGCTTGGAACGCACGCACGCGAGGGGCCACCACAGCGCTTCGCTGTGGTCTTTCCACGCAGCGTGACAGCGCCAGCAAAAGTGGTGTTGGCAGTTGGTGCACTTCATGTGGCTGCAGCCGCCGTTTTTCTGAATCGTCGCCGAACACGATGGGCAGCGCTGCGCCGCGTGCGTACGGCACCAGAGACGGTACTCGCGGTCGCACTGCGGCCATCGGTGGTACGCCTCGCCGCAGTCGCGGCACGACGACTGCTGGCAACTCACACAGTGGACGCGGCGCTTGCTTTGGTGCGACGGCGGCGACAAGAGCGGGTGGCCACACTGCGGCCGAGGGCAGTAGCCTTGACCCGCCTCGCGGTGCTCCATCGCTTGGAGGAACCGAGTGTATTTCTGAAAAAGACTGGGGGACACGATTTGCTGGATCGTGTCCCGAAGAATTGGTCGTCGGCAATGGCCGGGGCACACGAGCTGCTGGTATGCGACTTGACCATTTTGTATTTTGTGCGTCAAATACTGGCGAAAGCAGTCGTTGCAGATGCTGGCGTCGCAGTGCAAACATTGATGGGCGCGCGCCATGGGTTGATCGTCGAGGCAGATCAAGCAGATTTTATGCGGCTCGGACGTGGCACGGTGCCACCGCGCGACGTCGGCTTCATCGAACAAGACAACCAAAGACGACGAGGCGTTCTTCTACGTTTGGATCACGTGAGATATACGTGTCTATAGAGGTTAGAGAGCGTACAGGGTACGGGTGGCAAGGGGGCACCATGGCATCTAGTGGCGTGACACGGATGTGAGGCCGAGGGCGCGTGATAAGAACTGACAGATGCGCCAAAAGCGAGCGATTCCGGTGAGATTGGGCGGCCTATCTATCTATCTATATAAGAACTGACAGATGCGCCAAAAGCGAGCGATTCCGGTGAGATTGGGCGGCGAGTTGACAATCACCGTCAATGGCATGAATGAATATTCTCGTCTGTTTCTTCATATCCGATTTTTGTATGATCGGGATGTGTTGGGATCCGAGACGTGCGGAGACGACCATTGTTAGTGTTTTAATGTTTAATGTTTGTTTTTGCAGAGGAAATGAGGGGAAAAATTGTTTTATCTATTTTTGCTGCTCGCCACGAAGAATTGTGTTGTGGGTGCTCGGATTCGGCACGCTTGAGCCACCGTCTCGGTCTCCTGCGATTCACCAAACGCAGGAGACGGAGACGGTGCTTCGAGCGTGTCCTGCCAACAGGTGGCAGTTTCTGTCGCACGAATGCAAAGCACCCTGAAAAATACTTTGAGAGGCACCGAACAATCAAGTTGATATGATATCCGTCGTTGGACTCGTCGATACACGGCCACAAGGAGAGCCGTTGGACTCGACTGATCAACTATTCACGGCACCAGTTCCACGCAAGCATCGACTCTTGCGACAACAACAACGACAAGGTGACGACCGAGCACGTATTGTTTATTCGACAGCAGCGCTTGTTGCTCATGTAGAGCTACGTGTTGATTGCACCACTGCCCGCTGGACCAAGCTGGCTCATTTGCGCGCTCTTGGCGCCGACGCAGTGTTTCTCGTGTGCCCACTCGCAAGATGGTCAAAGTTGGAGTATTCTAGCAGGAGTGATGGTACCACCATCATTCTGATGTGATTACGTTCTGGTGTCAGCAAAACAATTTGCCATTTGCTGAATGACTCTACGACCACTTGCTGTCAGGCCAACTATGGCTAGTAGACAGGACATTGCCGGGTGTAAAGCGTACAAGGTACAGGTGAAACAGGCAGCACTCGCTGTAGGTTGGAGTCTTTCTGAAAACGACCTCCTTTCAGTATGAACATAGTGGAGCAACGTCGAATAATCTTGAATGTTGAAGCTTCTTACCTGTCTCTCTCGACCCATCCATCATTCGGAGTGTGTTCTTCGGTGATGACCATTGGTGTCAGTCGTTCGTGTCCTCAGTTTCCATTTCGAGCAAAAGGCCACGAACCATTCCCTGCCTTGTCCTCCGACCTCCACATACCAACGAACTAGTCTATATGTACATCCTTCTGTAGACCGGACATGATCTCACCGAACGGTCATAGACCATCGACGTACAATGAATTTCTACCAAACACTAAAAACGTCCGCAAAATGCGCTATCTGCCTCGACGAACGACCAACCAAACATGCCCGCCACTGTCGTGAGTGCGATACCAACTGCTGCGTTGAATGCTTCCGCGAGTACGTGACGCACAAGATTGAGCACGGCGATGTTGCGCCCCACCAGCTCGTGTGCCCCGGCCATTGCCGGCGACCGATCCCACGGCTCGTGCTTGTCGTCGTCCTGTCCACGAGTCTCTTCGAAAAATACGACCGCCTCGTGCTTGCGTCCAAGCGGCGCCAGACCGGCTACTGGTATTGCCCGCGGCCCGAGTGCGGCCAGGTGCTATGCACCGCACACAGCAAAAACAGTCGCCGGCTCGACTGTGAGAGCTGTCGGCAGTCGTCGTGCCTCGACTGCGGCGGCGTGTACCATGAGCGACCGAACTGCAACGTCGAGTTCAAGGCGTGGTGCGACGCGCACGACGCGCAGCGCTGCCCGCTGTGCACGATGGTGATTCAAAAGATCGACGGTTGTCATCGCATGGAATGTGCGTACTGCTACAATGAGTTTTGCTGGCGCTGCGGCATCACCATGAGCGACCATCGACTCGCGCTCTGCTGGCCGCGGATGTGCATACGCTCCGACCATTGGCTCTATGGCCCAGTCGCACCGGTTCGGTTCGTGACCAAAACTGTGTTTGGCACCGTGGTCGCTGGCGTCGGCCTTGTCGCCGGAGCATTTATTGTGGGCATCGCCATTATCGTCGTGCCCATCTTCGACGCCTATCATCGTGCGCGATATCGCCGTCCCCCGACCGCCCCCAACACTACGTCGGCGACACGCGTCGAGAGCGCTGTTCCTACCGAACGGTGCCGGTGACAATTGAGAGGGATCCCGTTGATAGTACATCGTCTCGACAGCGCCCCATGAAGTGAATCGCCCCGGTTTCCATTGCTTTCGCGCTTGTAAAGGCGGTGAGGATGGTACTAGAAGCTAGTTTGGATCAAAACGCTGGCAATATACATACTGCATTTTTTTCTTGACCGACAAAAAAGCTCTCCAATACTGGTACGTAAGACACAGGTCCTTCAACCAGATCCGAGGCTATAGCCCGTGCGTGATTTGGAGAAAGGTCATGGCGTCATTTGTTTCGCTTGGTACCAATATCAGGTAAAGTCGAGTGTTGTGTGCAGCTCGTTGCATGCCTGCGTATCATCCATGACGTTTGCAATCGTGTCGAAAGATGCTTTGACTGAACTTGACCCTCCAACGCCCCACTTTTTATGCGGAAAATCCGGAAACACAGACAGATTAGCACTTTTCTGGCACGTTTCTAGAGCACAGAGATTTCAACTGCCATCGATCATCCCCTCCTCCCCTTTCCTCTTCGTAATTGACGTTTGACTGGCTCATTTACACCGCTCGAGCTTTGCGAGTGTCACCAAGACGAGCAAAAAAAGTCCTCGCTCGACTGCCAGGAGGGCCGGGAAACCTGTAGCAATGCATACCATATGGTATACGATATCTATTTCTACAGGAATGTCACGCAACTCACCAATGCTGTGTGGTTGTAAATCGGGTTGCCAATTCAGCAGCAAATCCAAAAGTGAATGTTGGTCGTCCAGCATTCTGGTCCTCGGGCCAGAAGGTCAGTGTTCATTTGGCCTCCAAGGTCCCACATCCTCTCTCGACTCTCTCATCGAACCGATGGTCCGCCCTCCGTGTCGACGCCCACCACCATTCCTCGTACATTGCCCTTTGTTCATTGACATATTTGGGCTCACTCAATCATTCGTCTCTAGCCCACGATCCCACTGGACGACGCGGAAAACAATGTCAGCGGTGATAGCGACCACCTCGTCACTCTGCCAGTCACTGCGCTATGTGTCATCTGCCTCGAAGACCGACCCGTTGAGCGTGCCCACCGCTGCCAACGCTGTGACACCAACTGCTGCAGCAACTGCTTTGGCTCGTACTTGATTCACAAGATTGCGGATGGTGACGTCGCGCCGCACCAACTCGTGTGCCCCGGCCAGTGCCGGCAACCGATTGCACGGGCCGTGCTCGCCCAGTTTGTGTCCCCAAGCTATCTCCAAAAGTACATTCAGTTCCTCACGTCGTACGAGCTCCGTCAGCGCGGCCATCGATACTGCCCGCGACCGCAGTGCGGCCAGCTGCTGCCGACGGCAACCTCCCACAAGAACAAGAAGATGAACAAGCGCCGCGTCGACTGTCCGAGCTGCCAGCAGTCGTCGTGTCGCGACTGCGGCGACGCCTACCATCGATGGCCGCAGTGCGACCGACAGTATCGCTCGTGGTGCCACTCGCACGCTGCGCAGCGCTGCCCACAGTGTTCGACGACCATCGAGAAAGACGGCGGTTGCAGCCACATGAAGTGCACGTATTGCCACTACGATTTTTGCTGGCGCTGCCGCATCAAGTGGGCTGACCACAACCATGCGCTGTGTCTGCCGGTCGCATGCGTGCGCTCGACGCATTGGGCCTTTGGCCCGATCGCGCCTGTCCGGTTTGTGACCAAGACCGTCGCGGGTGTCCTTGGTGTCGGCGTTGCCGTTGCAGCGGGCGCCGTCGCGGTTGGCGTCGCCGTCGTGGTGGTGCCACCGATATTGGTGTATGATGGAGTCCACGCCCTTTGTCGCCCCGATTCGACCGACGCTGCTCCCGAGAGGATGCATTCGCGCCCGTCATGGCGCGGCGATGACATGCCACGTGATATACGTCGTAGCGCAGTGCCTGTCGCGAGCGACGCCATCGACATCTTCGATTGTGCCTTTGGACCTGAGTCGCCACTCCGTCAAGGCGCATCGACAAGCAGCGCACTCGAGCGAGATGCACCCCAACGAGGTGTTTCCCTCAAAGTTGCTAGCTGCCTTAATGAACGCAAGTAACGTAAGATCTATCTATCTATCTATCTATCTATCTATCTATCTATCTATCTATCTATCTATCTATCTATCTATCTATCTATCTATCTATCTATCTATCTATATATCTAT
>NW_008246113.1:153701-154208 GCF_000281045.1 Saprolegnia diclina VS20 | reverse complement strand
TGACGCGCATGGCACGGCATCGCCATGAACTTGCCACGTGTCCATTTCCAGGCTTTCTCCGGGGCGCGCCGGGTCCGGAATCCTCAACACAATGCGCGCTCGTGTCTCGACCGCGTCCGTCGAGTGGTTGGGACAGAAGGCGTCTTGAGCTTTGTAGTAGACAGCCATCGGCGGCACCACCGCGACGGCGACGCCCACTGCGACGGCACCCGCTGCAACGGCAACGCCGACACCAAAAACACCCGCGACTGTCTTGGTCACAAACCGGACAGGCGCGATCGGGCCAAAGGCCCAGTGTGTCGAGCGCACGAACGCGACCGGCAGACACAACGCATGGTTGTGGTCAGCCCACTTGATGCGGCAGCGCCAGCAAAAATCGTAGTGGCAATACGTGCACTTCATGTGGCTGCAACCGCCGTCTTTCTCGATGGTCGTCGAACACTGTGGGCAGCGCTGCGCAGCGTGCGAGTGGCACCACGAGCGATACTGTCGGTCGCACTGCGGCCA
>NW_008246113.1:149834-151676 GCF_000281045.1 Saprolegnia diclina VS20 | reverse complement strand
TATCTATATATCTATCTATCTATCTATCTATCTATCTATCTATCTATCTATCTATCTATCTATCTATCTATCTATCTATCTATCTATCTACCGGTATATACGACGCTCGAGTGGCGCAATACATTAGCCGATTCGATTAACCGCTACAGTTGTAGCCATTTGGAAGCGGCATAGCGGGCTAGAAGCACCAACTTAAGATGAAAAACGACAATCTAGCCTCCTGTCTACTTGTCGCGTCTATCAACTTTACATGAAAATGACAATCTAGCCTCCTGTCTACTTATAGCGTCTATCTGGACGGCAAACATTCAACTTCCGTGCTGCGCCGGGAAGTGTACCACGAAACGCCACGCGCATGGTATTGCGAGTTGAATGCTCCATCGCAAGCGACGAAGCAAACTCTGGCTCGTACCAACACCCACGATAATGGAGCCGTACAATGCTATCGGGGCTGGTTCAAATGGTCAAATAGGCTTAGTAGATGCAATTTCCGAAGCGACCATGAGCGGCACGTAGGCACTCTCTGGCGCTGCTCGTGGTATCACCCCGGCAGGCACAAAGACACAGACTCTTGATTTTGAAAAACAGCAAAAGTTATCATCATAACGTAAACTGTTTGTTAGAGACAAGACCTCTGATAAACCGCATTTCAGACATTACAACATTCCTAGAGATTAAGCTATTTTCATGTGCCAAACAAGGGGAACCCATGACCATAACGGATTTGGCAATAGGCGTAAAGGATGGCGACTGGCGGCACCGCGATCGTGACGACGACTACAACGACGCACGCACCCGCAACACCCGCCACCGTCTTGGTCACAAACCGGACGGGCGACACGGGGCCAAAATACCGGTGCTCGGAGCGTGCCATCGAGCGCAGCGGGCACAGCGCGGCGTTGTGATCGTCCAAGGCCACGCGGCACTGCCAGCAAAACTCAAAGCCACAGCGCGCGCACTCCATGCGGGGGCAGCCATTCACCTTTTCAATCATGATCGAGCAGTGTGGACAGCGCTGCGCGCCGTGCTTCTCGCACCACACCCGGTACGCGTGGTCACAGCGTGACCACCGATGGTAGTCGCCGCCACAGTCGCGGCACGACGACTTCTGGCAACTCGGGCAGTCGACGCGGCGCTTGTTCTTGTTCTTGCGCGAGGCTGATGTCGGAAGCAGCTGGCCGCACTGCGGTCGCGGGCAGTACCGACGGCCGCGCTGCCGGAGCTCGTACGCTTCGAGAAAGCGAACGTATTTTTGAAGATGACTCGCCGACAAGACGCGCGCCAGAACGTGGCGCGGCACGGGTTGCCGGCAGTCGCCCGGACACACGAGCTGATGTGGTGCAATGTTGCCGTTGTCGATCTGGTGCGTCAAGTACGCGTGAAAGCAGTCGTAGCAGACTTTAGCGTCGCAGTGCGGGCACTGGTAGGCACGCTCGACGGGTCGGTCGAGCAGACAAATGTTGCATGGTGCTGTCACCGGCTCGCTGAGTCGCGCAACGTCGTGATCGATGTCGTCGCTTTGGGGCTTCGAGGCGATTAGACAAGACACTGGGGTTGGCTAGATCGATGCAGATAAGCATTTTGCACCATACAAGGGGAAACTGCAAGTTCTTAGTGTACCTGCGTCATTGTGGGATAGCAAGGAGAGGTCATTGCGTCGAAAATGGGACGGAAATTTTGCGCGCGGCGTATGGCTCGTATTTGAATGTGAGAAGGACATTCCCGAGTTTACAAACACTGCATTTGGTGGCGTGCGATCGAACAGCAGACCTGATTGGCAACTTGATTTACAACCGCAAAACTGGGTAACGGTTTGCAGTTGTTCTGCACAAACAGGTGGTG
>NW_008246113.1:144743-146364 GCF_000281045.1 Saprolegnia diclina VS20 | reverse complement strand
TCGAGGCGCACATTGTTGGGATGATGGGCGGGCAAGCAAAGTACCCACGCGTCTGATGCTTCGAACGTCCCTTGGTTCAACAAGTAGCTCGGATATCATTCGCATTCGCTGTTTATGTGAGCCACCGAACGCTCCATGAATATCTCCGAGCCTCTCGTCGTGACGGGAGAAGCGAGCGCGCCGCCGCCATGTCGGCCTCACCTCTCTGTCTCGCCTTGTCTGCATGATAGTGCAATATCAAGTGCAAACTCGACCGGTTACGGTTGAAAAGGCAAAAAGGGCGATGTCGTCTGATGGCGTGCGATCGAACAGCAGACCTGATTGGCAACTTGATTTACAACCGCAAAACTGGGTAACGGTTTGCAGTTGTTCTGCACAAACAGGTGGTGCACTCGATTGAAGGCGCGAAAAATGGTGCGGGGTGCACATAGTAGACTGCAGTAGAGTCCAGAGTCGATGTGCGTGTATAGTTGTGCTACTAACGTGTCCGTCCTTTGTGCTGCATCTACGTACGTTCAGGACAACTCATACATACTGCTCTCGCACGATGAGTTGTCTGCAACGGCACGATGACATTGCCGATACAGTTCCAAACCCAGCGTCCGCAAGAGCCTAGATAGAAGGACTGAGTTTGGGCCCACTTTTTATCAAAGATTCATCATGTATATGACGCGATGGGCGTCTACGATTGCAATAGCACCATAACGCCATAACGTAGAGTGGTTTACGTATTGACGCCATGTTGTACGACGTTTCCAGTGGTGCACCAACGGCATGGGTCAATGCACGACCAATGGGTTGCCATTGCAGCTGACGTTTTGACAATTTTTTTTGGGGGGACGCCATTCCAAGGGCCATGGCGCGCTTCGGCGCGCTGTGTGCCCTGTGTCGTACATCCTTTGCCGCGGAAGTGCTGGTCGCTGCAGCGGTCTTCGCGCGCTCGGCACCTAATGCCCTCGACGACTACATGGCACGTCGAGCTCCCCGGCGGCCGTCAAGGAGATGAGATGACGCTGGCCCTCCTGCGTTTCGCCCCGCGGGCGCGGTCGCCACTGTCACCACAAGAACAAGAAGATGAACAAGCGCCGCGCCGACTGTCCGAGTTACCAGCACCCGTCGTGTCGCGACTGCGGCGACGCCTACCACCGATGGCCGCAGTGCGACCGACAGTACCGATCGTGGTGCCACTCGCACGCTGCGCAGCGCTGCCCAGTGTTCGACGACCATCCTGAAAGACGGCGGTTGCATCAAGTGGACTGACCACAACCTTGCGCTGTGTCTGCCGGTCGCATGCGTGCGCTCGACGCATTGGGCCTTTGGCTCGATCTCGCCTGTTCGGTTTGTGACCAAGACAGTCGCGGGTGTCTTTGGTGTCGGCGTTGCCGTTGCAGCGGGCGCCGTCGCAGTAGGCGTCGCCGTCGTCGTCGTGCCGCCGATGGCTGTCTACTGCAAAGATCGAGACGCCCAACCACTCTCCGGACCCGGCGAATGAACCGGCGCGCCCCGGAGAAAGCCTAGAAATGAATACGTGGCAAGTTCATGGCGATGCCGTGCCATGCGCGTCACGGGACGACACCGTTGGTGTCCCTCGCTCTCTGCCGTCGCCACTGAATCCAGCAAG
>NW_008246113.1:117911-118942 GCF_000281045.1 Saprolegnia diclina VS20 | reverse complement strand
GTTGGCAACGGCTTTTTGTCCGTGTCGATGGCGCCCTACGAGCCTGGACGACCCGGTCGATCGACGGTGTACGTGGCGTACCCGCATCACTATACGCGCCTCCTCGGCCTCGACGGCATCTGCTGGCAGCGCAACGCTCTCTGCGTGCGCGAGGCCGATCTCAACACGCGGTCGGTCTGCGCCGATGTCACGAGTGATGTCTTTATCGGCCGAGGACTGCACGTTCTTTCGACAGCGACGAGCGACCGCTCGGTCTTTGCCGCCATCCACATGGTCACGTTCTCTTGCTCGAGCATCGACGCGACTGCCTTTGCAATCGCGTTTGACGGCGACAACGACTACCGCTACCGCGTCTGCTTCAAAGTGACCAGCGTCGTCCACTGCGTCGTCGGTATCAACCGATTCGAGAACGTCGTTGTCCGGTTTACACTGCGGGCGCCGCCGTTCGTCTTTGTCGGCGACCGGACCGTGACGGACGAAGACCGCATCTGGCCGCTCGCGGATGCTGCGTACAGATGGAAGCGATCGGACGATCCGTCGCCCAACGGCGCGTTTGGCTACTGTCGATGCTACCACCTCGTGCTTGCCGACGGCGTCGACGCCAACGATATTGTACCGGTGCTGACAAGGTTTGGTGTTACGGACATTGAGCGCGCGCCGGCGGTGCCGGTGTACGCCGGGGTGTTGTCGCCACCACCGACTGACTGGGCGTATGGCCATGCGTTCCAGTTGCAACATCTCTCGTTTGCGCTGCGGTATGCATTGCACGTCCTCCTGTCGCAAGAGGCGTTGGTCCTCGAGCGCTCTACCGACGCGGCGACCGTGACACGGATGCTGTCGCACACGTCCGCGTCGGCGACGAGCGTCCTTGGTTTTCTTCACTCGTCGCTGCGTGGGCCACCGGATACGCCTCCGAATCTGTACGCATTTGGTCGGTGGCTGCTCACCCACGCCGAGCACCCAGCCAAGAATACGACGGCGGCACCGACGACGATGCCGGTGTCGAGGAAGGCAGACGTGATGACGCCGGC
>NW_008246113.1:114134-115406 GCF_000281045.1 Saprolegnia diclina VS20 | reverse complement strand
GCTCGACATGTCGGACGCCTTGTCTTTGAGCTCGTGCGCCTTGTCCGACGCCTTCTCGTGGACCTCACTCGCCTTGTCGCTGGCCTTGTCGTGAAGCTCGTGGGCCTTGTCCGACATCTTGTCGCGCGCCGACGCCAACTTGGAGGACGCGCTCGAGCTCGTGTCGCTGGTCTTGCTGGTTTCCGACATACTGGGTGAATTGAATTCTGAGCTTTATGAACGCTCGGGTCGACTGGCAAGAAGAAGGTATACGTCTGTCGACTCGCCCGTTGCTGCGAGGATGGTCGAACGCAGCGTCGGGCTGTCGGCACGTCCCAACAAACTGCCACCGTCAACGGCTCCGTGATCACACCGTTGAGAACGCCACTTCCCGTGCGGCTTTAACCGAGGCGAGCTGTCCGGCTGCCACGTCATGTGATCGTTTACTGTGCCTTGTCGCACATGCTCTTGTTCGGCCTCGTCGGCGTGCCACGTTGGCAAAGCGTGTCCTTTGTATAAATCGTTCGATCCAGCATCGATGGTCTCGGTTAGTTAGTTAGTTACAAGGTTTAGTCGTCGTCTTGTTCACATTGACTGGCAGTTGGATTTCTCGTTGAGCTTTCCGCTCGCACGTCCCATTTGACATGTCCGACTGTGCTTTTTTCGAGTCGTTGCTCGCGTACGGACGATGCGTCGCGAAGGACAGTAACCAAGGCTCTCTCGGCGCGCACAACGTTGCTTCGCACTCGTGTTGCAACCGTCGTTCTTCCCCCACCCTTTCCCACATTGCACCAGCCTTCCTTGAAGCAGGCGACGAGTAAGAGCAGATAAATGATGACCTCCCAGTTACGGACAGAGATGCCCTTCTAACTCGCGTGGAGCTCGGTCGCACTGTGTTGGCGTTGCGTCTCGGGGCCCTTTTCAATGCCCCACACCGGTGCGATCGTATCGCACTGGTATCCGGATCCGGATAAAGATTCAATAGTGTGGTGAAGAGCGCCAAGTTTTCCGCCAATGGAGAAGCGTAGATCTCGACACCGCATCAAGGCAACCAACATGACGCAGTGTTGGTCACATCGCATACATCGAGAGTCAATCCCAGTGCGTCGCTGCCCGCCCAACCACGAGAGCGACTCGGTGCAGTGACAATGGTGCCGATAGAACTGACGAGGACGTCACGATCCCCGTCACTGGTGTACATAGATGCAAAACCATGTATTGAATGCAGTGGGTTATACAGGCAGCTACCTGACGACTACTTGCCGAAGAGGACGAGCATCGGCTCCAGCGCCA
>NW_008246113.1:110436-111917 GCF_000281045.1 Saprolegnia diclina VS20 | reverse complement strand
CGAGCGGCGGCGGCGTCGAGGCGTGCGGGCTGCGCATGGGCACGACGTAGCGACGGCCGTGGCAGAGCCAGCGACCAAACGCCTGCGCGTTGGACGGCGTGTTGGGCGATGCGCACGTGTACAAGAAGCCAAATACGTCGGACGCCGACGCGCTGGTGTGGATGAGCTGACGCGCCACGTAGGCCGCGTCCTCGGTCGTTGCGAGCACCAACGCGTCTGCGACAGCAGCGTACACAGTGCGTACCGGAGCGAAAGCGGGAGGTGCCACAACGCACCCGCATGGCCATACGCCCAGTCGGTCGGCGTCGGCGTCGTGTACGCGCACAGCGGCGCTGTCTTGGTGCGCGTGAGGTTGGCGACGCCGTAGCGGCGCAACACTGCGACAATGTCGTTGGCGTCGACGCCGTCGGCAAGCACGAGGTGGTAGCATCGGCAGTGGCCAAACGCGCCGTTGGGTGACGGATCGTCCGACCGTTCCCACTTGTACGTGGCGTCGGCGAGCGGCCAGATGCGGTCTTCGTCCGTCATGCGCCGGTCGCCGACAAAGACGAACGGCGGCGTCCGCAAAGTAAACCGGACAACGACGTGCTCGAATCGGCTGATACCGACGACGCAGTGGACGACGCTGGTCACTTTGAAGCAGACGCGGTAGCGGTAGTCATTCTCGCCATCAAACCCGATCGCAAAGGCAGTCGCGTCCGTGCTCGAGCAGGTGAATGTGACCCCGTCGACGGTGGCATACGCCGATGGTTCACTCGTTGGCGTCGACAGCAGGTGGACGCCCTTGCAGCGAAAGACGCGGCTCAGAATGTCGGCGCATGCCGAGCGCGTGACGGACGCGGCTTCCTTGACGTTGAGCGTCTCGCGGCGCCACCGCACGCCGTCCAGCCCAAGGAGACGTGTGTAGTCGCCGTGGGATGCCACGTAGACGGTGGAGCGACCGGTCTTGCCGTCTTTATACGGCGCCATCGACACAGAGAGAAAGCGGTCGAAGATGTCCAGCTTTTGCTTGCAAAAGGCCGCGATGTCGGCGGCGGTGGCCGTGGACGGGACGTTGGTGACGGTCGCTGCCAAGACGTCGGTGGCGCTCGACGGTTGGCCCGCGGCGCTCTTGGAGAAGGCTCTGGCGCGCGCCAGCTTGCACATGTTGGCATCGGCGGCCAGCGCCTGCGCCTCCATGAGCTCGTCCATGAGCTTGTAGACGCTGCTAGTACGTGTGCTTGGTCCCATCGTCCACAAAATCAAAACTGACCTGCGTGCCATGACCTGCGAGCCATGGCTTTCGAATGACGCGATGCCATTGGTTTAAATACAAATTTCGACGCACCAATCAGTAAAAAGCTTCTTTTTTGTGCCAATCGGATGGCTGGATTCTTCGCTGACGTGGTGCAACCACGGACGATTGTTGATGCTTCTCCCCCACAGTGGCATCTCGCCATCATGATACCATGTAGCTGTCACCGATGGCTGTCACCGTGGCT
>NW_008246113.1:107800-110006 GCF_000281045.1 Saprolegnia diclina VS20 | reverse complement strand
GTCGGGAGACGCCAGCAACTGAGGCAGCGTCAGCGACTGGAAGTCGCGGTGCAGGACGATCGGCAGCGTGATCTTGGTGCACCCCAAGAAACGGGGCGCCTCGAACGGGGCGAAGGAATCCCGAGAAGACTCGCTCCAGGTGGTGCGTAGTAGAGATGACAACATGTAGATACAACCAACAATACTCGATGCATCCAGGTGCCTTGTTGCACAGGACAAGCATCGGCTCGAGTGCCAGCTATGCAAAGCGCCGGCACGGTGTCGCACTACGTAGGGCTGTGACCAGCGACAAGGCACAGTAAACGATCTCGTGACGTGGCAGCCGGACAGCTCGCCTCGGTTAAAGCCGCACGGGAAGTGGCGTTCTCAACGGTGTGATCACGGAGCCGTTGACGGTGGCAGTTTGTTGGGACGTGCCGACAGCCCGACGTTGCGTTCGACCATCCTCGCAGCAACGGGTGAGTCGACAGACGTCTTCTTTCTTCTTGCCATTCGACCCGAGCGTTCATCAAGCTCAGAATTCAATTCACCCAGTATGTCGGAAACCAGCAAGACCAGCGACACGAGCTCGAGCGCGTCCTCCAAGTTGGCGTCGGCGCGCGACAAGGTGTCGGACAAGGCCCACGAGCTTCACGACAAGGCCAGCGACAAGGCGAGTGAGCTCCACGAGAAGGCGTCGGACAAGGCGCACGAGCTCAAAGACAAGGCGTCCGACATGTCGAGCAAGGTGGCCGACAAGGCGCGCGATGCCAAGGACAAGGTCACGGGCAACACGAAGTCCAGCGACAGCCACTCGAGCCGCAACTAGGCAGCTCCGCGATGCATCCCGCAACCGTGCATCTCGACCTAGTGTAGTAGCTGCAACTGGACTTAAGTCGTGAATGCACATGGTTGAGCGCACGTGATGTCTTGTGATCATGACAGCATGTAAAAGGGCCTTCGGATCACAACGACCTCGTCACAAGCTGGTGCTCACATGGAAAATGATGGACGCTCGCAAAAATCACTCCTGCCGTCGGGTGCATGACCAAAATGAAACAAATATTGGAAAATGCTGGGATTAGTTTCAATAGCTGCCAACAAACCGCGTTGTGCCGGCGCGTTCTGACTCGAGAGACGCTGTATGCGTGGTTATCAAAGTATGCAAGTATTTGTTTTGAAACTCATCAACAATTGTTGTTTTATTGAAACATAATTCATCGAGATATCCAACGCGAGCCAACACACGGCGCTTTGAGCCTTCATAATTCGAGACAGACTGGTCCTTGGTCACTGCAATGCTCAAGTGATTCCGCATGTCCGCGCGTGTCAGCACGTGGTTTCAAAAATGCCCATTTTATTCCAATCAAATTGATTGAAAAATTACCCAGTGCCCAGGGATAGGGATGCCGCGTAGCAGTACGTGCAACCTCTCTCCGTCACGAGCGACTTGATTCGTCGGCGCGCCAGTGTGTGGCAACGATCTCGCTACCCTTGTTACAGGGTTGCAGCCTCGTCTCTGCAGTTCTATCGTTGCCGACAGTCTCGTTTGGCCTTTGCTGCGATGCTCTACCTACAACGCAGTTTGCGGCATAACTACTAGTATGATGAACAAACAACTTGTCATTGCAAAACTGAAGGAATGGTCTCCCTCCGACAGACATGAGACTGTACGATGCTAGCGCTGGTCTAAGAGCACACACAGCGGCTCGAGCGCCAGCCATGCAAAGCTGCGGTACGCTGTCGTGCCTTCATCGTACGTGTTGGCCACGTAGTACCACGCCGACGCCTTGCGCAACACTGCCGGATCACTCGGTGCCTTGGACTCGAGGCCGCGCCAAAACACACGCGCATAGTGCTCTTGCACGAACCGCACGGCCACTCGGATGCGCTCGACCGCGTCGTCGGCCGGGTCCAGTCGCTCGGCCCGACCCACCGTGCGCGAGAGTTTCTGGATGTAGCCCGAGATGAGCTCGACCTCGGTCTGGATCCCGAACTGCTGACAGAGCGTGAAGAGCGCGTGGGCGTACTGCACAAACCAATGGCGCGCGTCTTGCACGTGGGCCTCGTACCCCGGCACGACCACACTCCAGTCGACGCCGTTGTCAGTCGGTTGCGGACGCACCGAGACAGCGCGCGACCGACGATAGAGCTCGCCGAGCGCCGTCTTGGACTCGTACTTTGGCCCCGACCGCTCCATAAAGTCGGGGTACGCCGAGAGGTTGAG
>NW_008246113.1:100652-107480 GCF_000281045.1 Saprolegnia diclina VS20 | reverse complement strand
CGTTGGTCCCAGAGACAAAAGTAGAGGTCGCCGTCCAAGTCACCGCCTGACATCATGTCGGTCACCGGTCGCTGGCCGCGCGACGAGAAGACGATTACGTCAAAGAGATGGCGGAGGGCTGGGGCGTTGGTGTACGTCAGCACCCGAAGATCACCTGGGTGAAGGCTCGGGTTGCGGCCGACGACGCAGCGCGTGCCAAACGCCGGTGGTGTGATCGCATACCGCGACATGCCACTGGACTGAAAGAAGATGCAGCCTTCGGGCAGCGTATTGGTCTCATCAAGGACACCCATGAGCACGACGCCCTTTGGCACACGGACCCGAGCTTTGAACTGGGCGCTGTGGAGCAAATGTTGCCGCAGCAGATGCAGCCAGTCGGCAACGAGCGGGTCGTGGATGCTGATCCCGGCCTCGAGAAGACGTCGGATCGGGGCCTTTGGCGCATATGCCTTGACGAACCGAATGGCTTTGACCAGCGTATCCAGCGGTGCCGCCGTGTCGCGCAGCATCTCGTCGGCCAGCGCCAGAATGGCATCGTCGCGAACGCCGAGCGTCGTCAAGAGCGTGATGAGCTGCCGGTTCAAGTACGCAGGCAAGACTTGCGGCACACTGCAGACCTCGATAGCATCGTGCTCCGAGGCAAACTTGCGCATGGAATCGCGCAGCGCCATGTCGGTGGTCGCCGACGGCAGCGCCGTGTCAACGGCGACGACGCCCTTCCAGCCGCCGTACCGGATCTGGTAGGCCGACGGGACATAGTTGAGACGCAATTTCATCGCAATATCGTCGGCGAGCGATGACGAGATGACACCGATGCCGTCGGAGAAGATGTGGCCGTTGCGCTTGACGTCGGCGCGCACGCTGCACCGGAACGGCGACACGGCAACCGTCGACGTCGTCGTACTAAACGCTTGGCCAAGCCGGGCGCCGCGCTTGCTGCCCGATGGAATCGCATGCACATCACCGAGCGAGAGGTAGATCGACGTCGCCGATGGCACAAGCGTCGACCCCCGTGGCGGGTTCCGGTAAAACCAGCAGCTGTGCACGCGCAGTTGCGAGTTCGAGTACCCAAGAAAGACGTACGTTTCGCCGGCGACGACAAGACCGTCATGCAGAACTGACGCAACGCGGTCGAGGACCCGAGGACTCTTGGCACTGTAGAGCGGTCCGAAATTCTCGTCGACAAAGCTGACACGGAGGAACCGGTCGATATGTTGAGCGTACTGGCGCAAGATGCGGTTGGACACGTCGACTTGCGGGGCTTCGGCGATGATGCGCAATGGCGTCACGAGCACCCGGCGCACTTCTGGTACTGTGGCGAGGGCCATCTCGGCGCCATACGCCGTTTGGTCGCTGAGTGCGTTGGCATTCTCGGGCGCCGGCGTCGCATCGAGGTAGTCGAGAAACGACTGGAGCGCCAGTGGTGCATCCGGTGGGCCGCGTGTCGGCGACTGGAGAAAGCCAAGCACATGCTGCGCCGACGCACCGGACGCCGCGAGGACCGCAGCAACGCACTCGGCGTCGTGCGCGTCTGAGAGAAGAAGTATGTCTTGCGACAGCAGGACGTGGACGGCATACCGCAATAGAAACGAAAAGCTATCGAAGTACGACGCGTAGCCGTGGGCCCAGTCCGTGCGACGCGGCGAATGTGGCATGGCGTACGTGGGTGCTGCGTTGTCGCGCACGACCTCGGCGACGCCAAAGCTGCGCAGCACGGCAAGGACATGGTCGAGTTGACTGTCGTCGAGCACGAGATGGTAGCAGCGACACGCGCCAAAGGCGCCATTGAACGACGGATCGTCGGCGCGCTGCCACTTTTGCACGGCATCGGCAATCGGCCAACTGCGGTCGTTGGCACTCGGCGAGACACCGACGTAGCAGAACGGTGGGACGCGCAGCGTCCAGCGGACGACGACTTGTCCACTTCGGTTGCTGCTGACACGGCACCGGGCGACGCTCGTGACTTTGAAGCAGATGCGGTATCGATGCCCGTCGGCGTTGAACGCGACGCCAAACGCCGTCGCTTCGGTCGCCGAGCACGTCAAGGTCACACCATCAAGCACCGAGTACGTGGGCTGGGCGCTCTGTGCCGTCGAGAGGACATGCAGACACGAACAAGAAAACACTTGGCTCACCACGTCGGCGCAGAGCGACCACGAGATAGGATTCGCCGCGCGCACGGAAAGCGTCTGTCGCTGCCATCGGACCCCGTCGAGGCGGAGCAGGCGCGCATGCTCGTGGTGCGAGGCGACGTGGATCGTTGAGCGTCCGGGTCGGCCGGGGTGATGAGGCGCCATGGACACGGAGAGGAAGCTTAGGATGTTGGCGTGCTGCCGGCAAAAGGCGGCGACGTCGGCGGCGGTGGCCTCGGAGGGGACGTTCGTCATGGTCGCAGCAACCACGTTGGATGTGGCCGCCCGCCGACGCGCCGAGCTGTTGGTGAAGGCGGACGCGCGGTCGGCTGTGCGGGCGACGGCGTCGTCGGCCATCGACCGCGCCTGCACGAGCTCGGCAAGGCGTCGATCGTCGTCCAGGTGCATCGTCGTCGTTTCTGCATGCCACGACAGGCGGGCGAAGGCCATTGGTGCAAATTCGTTACAAAGTGCGATGATTGGTGGAATAATGGTGGCTCCTCGGTGATTGATTGGGGCATGTTTGCGCCAATGGCATCACGCTATTTTGTCGTCGCCTCGCCGCTGGCCGCTTTGAGCATCGTGGCCATCACAGAGAAACGGGATGGCGACCACGGATGCGCTGGAGGCGGCGCAGGCGCGGAGCCCTGAAGTCGCAAGTTTACGTCGGACCACGAAGAGACTAAAGTGTGCAATGCGCCGCAAGTGTCGCCGGCGTACTTGAACCAGCAGCGCATCACATTCCTTCCGACGCTCGACGACTCCATTTTCACCCTGGCCGCCATGTTGCTTGTGACCACAATGTCGCTGGATACACCAACAACGGTGGTTCATCTCCTGCGTCATTATGCGCCAGAAGCACCGATGCTATGCATGCTGCAAGCCGGCGTCTCGGTCTACGACCGGCTCGTGGCCGCGTGGCTGCATGGATGCGCCACTACTCGCTGCGCTGCATCCAACGCGAGGCACGCCTCCGTGTTCACGACAGCGTCATTCACATGGGCGCTCTCGATGAGACCGACGCGCTCCCCAAAGGCTGCGTCGTTTTCCAGCTGAGTGGCCGCTCGCGGTATCCCATGACGCTGCCGGCGTTTGGTATTCGCTGCGTCGTCGGTCGCAACCCGAGCGCACGTAAGCATCAATTTGGTTTAGAGTCCTCGTATGGGAGAAGAGTTGGAAGCAATGTGACGCCTAATGTTTGTTTCTTGCGTTGCTGACTGTCGGGACTCAAGGAGAAACGATGGTGATCAAGTCGATGCGCGAGATGGATCGTAGTTGCCATGACGTTGGCTGGCCATTGCATCACGCGGTCAAATAGACTTTCGAAGTCGACGACCGTTCTGCGTCGTGCTCGCATTTTGATTTAAGAGCTGCAACACTGCAACAAAGGACTCGGACGCATGTATTGTCTATGTCATGAACGGAGGCTAGGGTGGCGTGTCGGATCTCGATTCGGTGACCTGTCGCCCGAGAGCCACCCAAACGACCCAACCAGCATGCAAATGGAGCTTGCTCTCGGTGGCGCATGACTGGTGTTTGCTAGCCACGATCGCAGCGGTGCGCTTCGCGTGTGACGTCACATCGTGTTGATGCTACGCGGATATGCAGCGCCTGCCCATGTACGCACAAGCCACTACAGTCACACGGAGCATTTTCACGTACTAGTACGGTGCTAGAATGCATGCAATATCCTTTGTGCTGTCCAACAATACGGTAAAATCAGAACGCACATTGTCAGCAACGACGTTGTGGTTGCATCGACGACCTTTGCCACGGAAGGGCGCTTGACTGCACGGATTCGTGCATGGAAAACACATACACGTCGGATACTAGTACGAGCGTCGATGCTAGCCCTGTGTCTCGTCATGGCTCTTGTCACCGCGGATGGCTGTAGTTACCCAGGTGCGTCCAGCGGACCGACAGAGCATCCTTGCGTCGCGGTCATCGACACCCCTTTTTTCGTCCATTGCACCACTGCAGTGCAAGAGTAGAGAGCCGCCTAGGTACAGTATATACTCCGACGTCCAATTTTGCCGAGCTTGCATGGATGGCCATACATTCGCCATATGTTTGTGGTCGTGGTGGATTAGGAGGCGTTACGCCCAACTCAGAAAACCGTCGCTGATTAAAAGCCAGAACAACATATGTCGACCATCCACGTCCAAGGACCACTCTGGCCCTCGCGCTCTCACACGTGCGTCGGGTCGTCACTTTTCCATTTCACAACTCTTGTGAACTATTCCCATGCAGTTGTTTGGTCTCGCCGCGCTCGTGGTCGCGTCCGTGGCGGCCTCCAACACGACGTTGCCGACGGCGTTCCCGACGATCGAGGCGGCGTCGCCTCCCAACAGTGCCGAGCTCCTCAACCTCGTCGACTACAACATTGCCCAGCTCATTGCCGACATGCAAGCGGTCGCCAAGGACGGCATGAACGAGACGCTGCGCGCGAGCATCCAGCACAACATGGAGCAAGCGAACGCGCTTGCGCTCAACAAGCTCCAAGGCAGCGACGAAATGCTGCACGAGATTGGCACGGTCATCAAGCCGTCCAAGCTCGAGGCGTTCGACCCGGCACAGGGTATCGACATTGCCAACGGCGTCCAGAACGCTGTGCAGAATGTCCTCTCGCTTTTGGACCCGAACCCCAAGGTGTGCATGCGCCTCGCCGAAGGCCGTGGCCTCGGCAAGCTCGTCAAGACCAAGTGCTTGGACGGCGAAGAGTCGTGGGGTGCGCTCTGCTACCCCAAGTGCAAGGAAGGCTACGAGAAGGTCGGCTGCTGCCTCTGCCGTAAGAAGGGCTGCAGCGGTGTCGAAGGCGTCCATGACATTGGTATCTCGTGCACCAAGCCCAAGGCGTACGGCCGCGGCATTGGCTACACGCTCTGGCACCAGGACAAGTGCATGCGCGAAAACCCGCAAGGTTGCGAGAAGCACTTGCTCATGTGGTATCCCAAGTGCAAGCCGGGCTACCATAACTTTGGCTGCTGCCTCTGCACCCCCGACTGCCCTGCGGGCACGAAGGACGATGGCGCATTCTGCCGCAAGGACCACTATGGCCGCGGTATCGGCAAGCCCCGCCTCGGCTGCGACGACGGCTTGGACAAGAGCGGTCTCTTTTGCTACCCGCCGTGCCAGCGCAACCAGAACGGCCTCGGGCCGCTCTGCTGGCCAAAGTGCTCGGGTCCGACGCCGTTCCAGTGCGGCTTCTTCTGCACGTCGACCAGTGCGACGTGCGCGTCCAGTGCAGTCGAGATTGCGGGTAGCGCGACCAAGATCGCGCTCAGTATTGTCGCGGAGAATTATGTTGGCGCGGTCAAGGAAACCGTCAAGGCCGGTTACAAGCTCATCACGATGGACAAGTGCCCTAAGTAAGCGTCGTAATAGCCAAGGTGCTGGATGCTTCGACCATAGCTTTGTAATGACACACGTCACAGTGAGGTTCGATGCACAACGCGGTACTCTACACTTTTTTGTTTTGTGATACAAAGTAGTACCAGCTACAAGGTGTTGTTTTTGCGTTATTCTTTGCAGGTGGGTCGAGAACGACGCAACTAGCACCAACCACCCTACCTATTGTAGTTGCGGACCCGATTGACTACCGGTACCGTGCTAAGCACAAAGACCGTCTTAGTTGATCTTAGTTGGCAGCTTTGGATGGATGGCTCTGGATTTCTGGACACGGCACGCGTCGTGCATTTTCATCTACAGTAATCGATGTGAGTCGCAGTCATGGACGGCTGTCACGGTCTGCGACGAACGTGCGACGAACGTGCTCGGTAGAGAAACCGTGGCCCTTCTAGTAACAGCTGTTTTGCATGTGATGGACGCTGTGAGTTACGATCCGACGGTCTGAACCATCCGGTGTGTGGATGACCGTGCCTGGATCCTGCGGTCAAAGAGCGGCCTTCTCAGAAGACAGGGTGGAAATGGATGACCGCGTACTAGTACACGACACGACTACGGCTACTCAGCGTGCTGTACACTGCAGCGGCAATGCGTCTCCGATCCAAGGTGGTCGTTTTAGCACAAGTGAAAATAAGCCCTTGTAGTGCGTGTGGCGTATGCAAGAATAAGATATTCCCACCCACGCGCACTGCCCCGACACTACGTAGCAGCGTATGCAGCGGTATTAACATTGTATTGACATGAAACGTCCTACAGGAAACGGTGATCAGTGATCAATGCTGTACGGCAGCACATAGATAGGTCGTCATACAGTGTACATGGCAGCTGCAGACGATGTTTGAACGTATATCGGGCTCGGGGAAGGGCCATTTTGCAGCTAAAACCATCCGCGCTATCCGACGTCGCGTGCCGATCCAAAGCTGCATGGTGCAGCAGAGACTCTTTTTCTACCTGGCGACCACCTACATCGCATTTATGCTACTTACATGTTCAGGTAACGGTACCATACAACGCACCAGTATGTTTGGCTGCAATGTGCACGCTGTAATCTTATGCACCATGCAAGAGCCAGAGAGTGCCACGCGGAGACTTCAACACGAACATATCCAGTGCGTGTCGCCGCACCATATGGTATAACACATGGTGGTCGGTCCCGTTTGCACCAAGCAGATATCGGAGCTCACTTTTCATTTTACTTTGTAAAATACACACTCGGTGCCCACGAGTATCATCACCATGAAGTTTTGTACGATTGCCGGTCTCGTCCTCGCCTTTGTGTGCGGCGTCGCGG
>NW_008246113.1:97529-100158 GCF_000281045.1 Saprolegnia diclina VS20 | reverse complement strand
AAGATCATTGCGGACGTGCAGGCGCTGCTCAAGGACGGCGGCAAGCCCGAAGACGCGGACGGTATCGTGGCGGCGGTCAATTCGCTGACGTCGCGCTGGTTGCCGGCGTCACCGGTCGCGCCGAACGCGACGAGCGCGATCCATGATGACGCGCAGACGATCGCCAAGGTCATCATTGACACCAAGAATGACATTGCGCTCCTCGCCAACGACATGCACTTGCTCTCGCAGGGCGGCCCCGTGAACGCGACGCTGCTCCTCAGCATCAAGGATCATTTGCAACAGGCGATTGCGCACGGCCTCGACAACGTCAAGGGCAGCGAGAAGGTCATCAAGGACATCCAAAAGATCATTGACAACAAGGGCATCGACATGAAGGACAGTGTCGGTGTCGTCAACGACATCCAGTCGGCGCTTCAGCAGGTGCTCGGGTCGCTCGACCCGGCGCCGCGCGTCTGCTTGCGCGAAGGTGTTGGCCGTGGCGTCGGTTCGTTCGTTTTCAACCAGTGCCAGGAAGGCGAGGAGGCCTACGGCGCGCTCTGCTACCCCAAGTGCAAGGAAGGCTACGAGAAGGTCGGCTGCTGCATCTGCCGCAAGAAGGGCTGCAGCGGCGCCGAAGGTGTTACTGACATTGGTATGTCATGTCATGCACCAAGCCCAAGGCGTACGGCCGCGGCTCGGGCTACGCGCTCTGGAACGAAGACAAGTGCAATGCCGAGAACCCGCAAGGCTGCGAGAAGAACGGTCTCATGTGGTACCCCAAGTGCAAGGCCGGTTTCCATCCGTTTGGCTGCTGCATCTGCACGCCCGACTGCCCCGCTGGTACGCATGACGACGGTGCCTTCTGCCGCAAGGACCACTATGGTCGCGGCGCTGGTGCCTCGCGTCTTGGTTGCGAAGCTGGCAAGGAAAAGAGCGGCCTGATGTGCTACCCGCCGTGCGCCGACAAGTACAAGGGCAAGGGTCCCATGTGCTGGCCCAAGTGCGGTGGCGCGACGCCGTTCGGCTGCGGTCTCTTTTGCACGTCGTCGGCGGCCACGTGTGCGTCGAGCGCTGTCGATATCATTGGCGGCATCGCCAAGATCGCGCTTAGCGCTGTCAACAAGGACTCGCAGGGTGCGATCTCAAACGGCGTTCAGACCGGGTCCAAGATCGTCGTCATGGAGCACTGCAAGCTCGACCAGATGCAGTAAGCGACATTCTCTTGTCGTAGTCGTAGTCGTAGCACTAGGGAGTATTCAATCGAGTGAAGATCGTGTACTTTGGTATGATGACATGTGAGTACGATATGGTGTATACGTTGGTTGAACCAGCGGTGGTTGCATGTGACCTACAAGACAATTGCTACTCGCTTCCGAACGAAATCGATTGACCAATCCCGCCTTGCACTACAGCTCTGACGACAAGTTTCTTCGTAGTGCGGGTAGGGTTCTTGCGAGGCCCACTTTGTCGAGGTATTCGATTTAAAGTTGGCGAACGCGTTGATACAGGTATTCCAAGCATGCTTGGTTGGAGTGGTGGCAATCCCACAAGTCATTGCGGAGACAAGGCGTGGGAAGACCATGAAGTGGAGCTGTTGACTGGTCGCTGGATGTCAAAAGATGAGCAACGTCGCTATTAGAGTTGTCATATGCGCTTGAAAAAGCGGTTAAGAAACGTCCGACGTCGACGTGTCATCCACCGACGTCGGCGCTACCCAAGGATGTATACGTATGTGTGGCTGTGAACGAGTGTGCGGACTTTGGATAGTACCCACACGTCATCGGTGCTCGTACTTGCCATGCGCAGGGATACAGCGTCGCCAACTGCATGATTGCTCGCAGCTACCGGCAATGCTCGAGCAAACGGCACCGTCCGATGCGTTCGTTATCTCAGTATCACTCCTGTGATCCAGCAACGAGTACGTAGGCGGTACAAGGCATCTCAACTCTTAACGCGGCGTTGCCAGCTCAAATGTGCCTTGACTCGGCCAACTGAACTATAAAAGTGGCACTGTCACGACTGGACGACGACCCAGCAAGTGTTCAACAGGCAGAGATGGCAATGCCCTACGTGCCGACCTCTGGTGTTGTCGCTACCTCATTCCCAACTCAATCCCGAGCCCCGACCACGCGCCCTCAGCTTGACGTACCGGCCAAACCTCACGAGCGCACTAGGAAGTCCACCATCTTCACTATATAATTGCATGTTATTAACTCATTTCAACAACAGGCAGGGATGGCAACGAGAACAATACTGTCCTTTCTTGTACCGTTCCAACTGATAACTCGGACAACTGCGCACCCACACGACACGGCGGGTGCGACGTCAAGACGGACACGCGCGCTGTTGCCCGCCACACTCACTTTGCATTTCGATCCCCAGCAATAAGTATGAAGCTCAGTACGATTGCCGGTCTCGTCCTCGCCTTTGTGTGCGGCGTCGCGGCCTCGACCCAAGACGTCGGCACCAACCTCCAGAATGGCATCCAAGTCGCCGACAACCTCATCGCCGACGTCAAGGGCCTCGTCGCCGATGTCCAGCTCCTCAAGTCGTCCAACTCGACCAACAAGATCCAGCAAGTGCTCGCGATCAAGGACCGTCTCCAAACTGCGGTCGCCCACGGTCTCGAGAGCGTTGCGGACGGCAA
>NW_008246113.1:92910-96321 GCF_000281045.1 Saprolegnia diclina VS20 | reverse complement strand
GACTGGAAACTAAAGTGTGCAAATCGAGTCGTTTTATCTCAAGCAAGCTTACTATAATGAAGCCATACCAGACAGTACTGTATGACGCGCCGCCTGTCGACTGCGTGGCCCCACTCTATGATTATGACGCGCAAGCATGCCAATGGTGTACCATACTACGACGTAGAGTCCGATAGTACTTGCAGTAGGGCTGTAGACATTTTCGAACGCGTCGCCTGTAGCCCTTGTGTTCAGTTGATCGACTACAGTAGTGTGTCGACGCTGCAACACGCCGTGGACAACCCCAACCCTAGTGCGAATACAAAGAAATTTCGGAAAAGACGGACGCTACATTAAGAATCACATCATCGTCTACAGTGCATACACAACCGGTACTGACGTGGATGAACTTAATACGCGGGGTACGGCGCGTCCGTGCTCGAGGGCGCCGGCGTCGTCGCCACCGGTGTCATCGGCGCAGTGGTCGTCGGAGTAGTCGTCGTGGGTGCAGCCGTCGTCGGAGCCGATGTCGTGGTAACGGCCGTCGTGGGCGCAGCCGTTGTCGGAGCAGACGTCGTGGCAATGGTCGTCGTCGGTGCAGCAGTCGGCGCAGGCGTCAACGGCGACATCGTCGGGGCAAACGGCGACGGCGACGGGCACTTGTCCATAAAGATGAGCTTCTTCCCGACTTGGACGGTCGTCGCAATCGCACCGACAACATCTTCGCTAGCAATGCTCAGAGCCACCTTGACCGCGGCGCCCACAATCTCGACCGTACTCGAGGCACAGGTCGCACTCGACGACGCACAGAAAAGACCGCACCGGAACGGCGTCTCACCCGTGCACTTGGGCCAGCAGAGCGGGCCGAGGCCCATGTAGCCCTCGTCGCACTTGGGGTAGCAGAGCAACCCGCTTTGTTCGAGGCCACCGTTGCAGCCAAGACGCGAGACACCGACGCCACGGCCATAGTGGTCCTTGCGGCAAAAGGCACCGTCGTCGTGCGAACCCGCGGGGCAGTCGGGGGTGCAGATGCAGCAGCCAAAGTTATGGTAGCCCTTCTCGCATTTGGGGTACCACATGAGACCGTTCTTCTCGCAGCCTTGCTTGTTTTGGCGGTTGCACTTGTCTTGGTTCCAGATCGCGTAGCCGGCACCGCGGCCGTACGCCTTGGGCTTGGTGCACGACATACCAATGTCGGTGACGCCGTCAACACCGCAGCCCTTCTTGCGACAGATGCAGCAGCCAACGTTCTCGTAGCCTTCCTTGCACTTGGGGTAGCAGAGCGCACCCCACGGCTCTTCGCCCGCGATACACTGGTTGGAGAGCACCGTGCCGACGCCACGCCCGACAGGCTTGCGCATGCACACCTTGGGGTTCGGATCCAAGAGCGAGAGCACTTGCTGGACCGCTTGCTGGACGCCGTTGGCAATGTCAATGCCCTGCGCCGGGTCGAACGCTTCGAGCTTGGACGGCTTGGTGACCCGCGCGACGTCCTGGAGCATGACCTCGCTGCCGTTCAAGTTGTGCAGCGCGACCGCGTTGGCTTGCTCGAGGTTGACCTTGATGCTCTCGCGCAGTGTTTCGTTGAGACCGTCCTTGGCGATCGTCTGCATGTCCGCAATGAGCTGCGCAATGTTGCCATCGACGAGACGAAGCGTCGACGCCATGTCGCCGGCTTCGGGCTGCGCGTAGATGGCGACCGGCGCCGCGAGGCAAGCAAGGAGGTATGCGAGTTGCATGGTGGAAATGGTGGAAATTGAAAAGTGAGCACTCGCGGAGCGATGGCTTGCGGTACGACAGACGGTGCGACGTACAGACACGGTCGTTGAGAGGCAGTGTGCGCGGCCTTGCACGCATGGAATGTTCAGCGAAGGCGCGTGGGTGCCAGTAGGTGCTACAAGTATGCTGGCTCTCGACCATGTTGCACCGACATTGCCAACAACTGACAACGTGGCTGACGTGGTGAGTGTGGGACCGAGAAGAGGAAGATGCTATCTCGCAATGTCCAAACGGTTCTATCCAGTGCAGGCGCTGGCCGTAGAGAGCCGCCGACGGCCATAGAGGGGGCGTGGCGACGCTACAACGTCCATGTTTGCGTGTACAGCCAACATATCCTTATCATGAGGGTCATGGTCGGAATACAACTTGCATCTTGTACGTGGCTGCCACGATTGGTATCCGTGGTTTGAAAAGACGTCTGCTGCTGCCTGCTTGTGCCTCTCTATCAATGCACAACAAATGGATCGCCCATGCACGACCCAGATGCTCTTGATCGAGGGTACGTGTCCCGTATACGTGGCTGTAGATGCACCTTGGTACAGACCATCCGAGGCACGCGACGACACGACCCCTTGCAGTGATCGCGGCGCAGCAGACAACGCACTGTTGTTGGGTTCTCAGTCCGTCAGCACCTAAAATTCGGTGCTCGCTCCGTGATCGCATTTCCTTCTGGCCTTGGCTGTCCGCACCACAGTGAACAAAACGCCTTGACCATTTCGTGTACATAGCCTTGTTTTCATCGACAGCGATCTACTAAGCCGGTAAATGATACCCAAAAACCACACTTCAACAACAAAAATCGCATCGCATGGTACTGGTGTGGAAAAGGGCCAACGACAAGAAGTGTACGGTGCTCCAACCATCGGGATCGCACTTCAACGACAACGACGATACGAGCTACGCGGTCACCAAAACGCACTGCAGCGTCGTGCGTTGCATATCCCATTGCCATCCACCCACTCTCTACACGATCTGTCCGCGCGCCTTTGTGTTCGAAAAACTAGCTAACGCGGTTGAAAATCTCGGTTAATGTCATCTTGTAACTTAAAAAGCCACAAACGACTTTTCGTGGTAAGGTTTTAGGGAACTTACGTGCAAAGCGCGAAAAGTGTAGGTCGCCTGCGTTGTGCGTACAGCGCTGGAGGAAGCTCTTGAGCGTAAAAGGGCTGGATCACCCGTCGAGATACCACGGTCCTCTTGCGTGTATGACTCTTTTGGCGCCATCATGACAATCTGGGCCGTCGAGCAAGGATCTCGGCGCCGAAAGTTGAAATTTTTAGCCCTTGTCGGTGCATACCTGGGACCCGCCGTTATACCAACTATGTCGCGGTAGGATGGAATCAAGGCTGTGTTGCAGATTGTTGTGTCTGATTTGGTCAAGCCATGCCAGGCCGATGCAAGCGTGTATCGCTGGAGAGTTATGACTCCAGGAAGCGAGTAGCCTAGAGTCTGGGTAGCCTGTGTGCGTGGTGTAGATAGGATAGTGCTAGGAGCCATATGCGGATGATACCCGGTAGCGACCCTACATGCTATGACCCATCATAGAGCCTCTTGACGAAGGTCTCATCTGGCACAGCCTATCGTTCTATCCACAACGCTGGCCTCCATAGTCTCAGTTCACAATCTGCCTTCGTGGCGGAAGTTACGCCACGA
>NW_008246113.1:89393-92810 GCF_000281045.1 Saprolegnia diclina VS20 | reverse complement strand
TGGCGCCATCATGACAACCTTGGCTATCGAGCAAGGATCTCGGCGCATACATGGGACCCGCCGTAACGCAAACTATGTCGCGGTAGGATGGAATCGAGGCCGGGTGGAGGTCTGCACTGCGGTAGTCACTCCTACAAACCGTGCCCCGCCGTCTAGAGCGCTCTAGAAGTTATTTGGGCATATGAGGCGCGAGAGAAGCCAACACTGCGGCTATCGATACTCGTGCGGTAGAACGTGCCGTAGGTGTCGGTGCCAGCCAGCAGGTGAGGCGAGCAGATCCAGTAGCCGACGCTGGGAAAAAGGCAATGTTATTTACACCGCACCAGGGTTTTCGATTCGGCCCTGCATGTGTTATGATGGCTGAGCGCGTTGCCGATACGGCGGCCATACGCTTGGGCCTGGAGCCCGCGAGGTTGCCGGTACTAGCACGGCCACGGCGCTGCAGCCATTCTTGCGGCAGATGCACTGACGACGTTCTCGTAGCCTCGTTTCCTTTAGTCAGCAAAGCGCAGGCTTTTGGCGTGGCGTTTCCAACTAAGTTAGTGCAAGAGAATTTGTGTGAAAGGGCAAGAAGAACAGAAATGCAAAAGTTTGAAAGGACACAACGCCATTGGGCAGAACTCGCCCGCTCGTTCCATCTTTCCGAAAGTGCAGTGTCCGACGAGAAACAAACTCGTTTTGCACACCACTGGCATGGCAGAGCCGACGCGGATACAGCTCGGTCGTCGAAGTTGCAGCGCTCGCACTCGGGAGATGGCCTTGCGCATACACTGCATGTATTAGCATATAAGTACTTATAGATATCTACACTCTTGGATCCGCGCCACACCCATGACACTGCTCGGCAGGGAGGTACCGGTAGGGCTTGCTGGCGAAGGTCGGACGATACGCTGTCGGCCGTGCCCATGGAGATGCCTGCAATTTGCCACGCTGAACCGGACGGTCCGAATCTTCACGATGTCTGCCGCAGCAAGACTCGACTGCCCGGCGATCAAGGCCACGAGCAAGAAGCAAGGCATTGCCACAGACATAGCAGGCAGCATAGCCTGGCCACCTCGAGCGGAGAACGGTGCTGGAATGTTCTTGACCAAGACACATCTGGCGACAAATGGCGCTACCCTTGTCTGTTTCCAAGGATGGCTCCTCACTTACCGTCGCGCTTTCATTTGGGAGGCAGCTACTATACTCCTCCGGACGGACTGAATGCAAGGATCGAGCTCAAATCGTCAAGTAGAACCAAGGTTTATGGCCTTGGTAGAACCAATTCATGGAACCAATTAGATGATAACGACATTTTGCCCGTGGTGCACGCAATCTCGATTCCATTTGCCCAAATGTATACGTATGTGCTTACCGAGCCATGTGTTGACATTCGACAATTTTTCTTCAAGTGAACAATCAACGCACGGGTGCGGGCGTGACATGGGTGCGATGCCACGCGGTTAAGATCGGCTTTGGCTCGTTTATGCGCCGACAAAAGCAACCCAAACGTCTCTATAGATCGAGCACCCGCCGTGTCGTATGTCGTTAGCATGTGCATCGGGTGCTCCACGACGCTTTCTACACTTGCTGCGGAATGTGTATGGTGTGGTTCGCACTTTCGTGGGCGGTCATGTAGACCGAGTAGACTGGTGTGTTCTTCCCTTCTGTACAAAATCCTACAAATGCCGTCATCGTTGCTCTGTGTATATGTGTGCGTGTAATCGCGGACTAATCTGGAGCGGCCGTGGTATGTGGCCGCCGCAACGTGCAACTCACGCAAAATCAGAAAACTGAAATGGGTCCGGGGTAGGGCTAATTTTGTACCACGCGTTTCAACTCCGGATGTTTTTCAAGGAGTATCTTTCAACCACAACGCCTTCGTGGCTTCTTCTCAATGTGA
Organism: Saprolegnia diclina VS20; assembly: GCF_000281045.1. Classification (NCBI taxonomy): domain Eukaryota; phylum Oomycota; class Saprolegniomycetes; order Saprolegniales; family Saprolegniaceae; genus Saprolegnia; species Saprolegnia diclina. The sequence continues at coordinate 90,928 of NW_008246113.1, read as the reverse complement.
ACTAGTATTTTATGGAACATCTGAACATCCAGCACGTATAGTCTTTCGAGTCGTTTCATGCCGGAACTAGGCAGGACACTTATCATATGCAAGGCGTGTCCCTGCGAAGGGCAACCGTGGTGCTGATTTTCCGACACTGATGAGCATGAACGTATCTTAAAACGACTAGAAACGCCCGACTTGTACTTTTTCTTAACCTCCTCCCCTGTCGTCCCCACGACGCAGCTGCCAACGCATCAGATCACCCTTATCTTGATCCAGGTAACGACGCGCAAAAGACACTTATGGGTAGCTTCTCAAGTACCACCGCTTCGGTACTCGATCACCGCGTTTTAACACCAAGCTCTAACCTACGGGGTCGATGCACGAGGTCAAGCAGGATGGGCAGCATCGTCATTCGCCGACAGTGTATCAAGGCGTTACAGTCTGCACTGTTTCCGTCCGCCGCGCAGTACCACGGGTTTAGGTAAACAGTGCGCAGTTGCCTCTGCTCCCGATAACAAAAACACACAGCGATCTGTCAATCACAGGTTACCAACTCGCTGTTCACGCAACGCGGCCAACCGGATGGGTAGACAGTGGAACGTCGGTAGTTTGGGCGGGTTGGCTCGCCTCATTCTTCCATTTGCAGTCTCGGACGCATTTACACTACCATCAGCATGAAGCTTTTCTCGCTCTCGACGCTTGCGCTTGCGGTTCTTGCCGTCGCGTCCGCCCAGCCCACGACGACGACCAACGTCTCGGTGCCCGAAGCCGGCGTGGCGTCCGACATCCCCGTCATCGTCCAGCTCGGCCAAGACGCCGTACTCGATATCACCAACCTCATCAACGACTTCAAGGCCATCAAGGCCAGCGGCTTCACGCCCGACCTCGTCCAGCAAGCGCTCGGCCACTTGCAGAGCGCGATTGGCCACGGTGTCCGCGACGTTGCCCAAGCCAAGACGATCCTTGAAAACATCAAGAACCTGCTCCAGAACGGCGGCACGCCGACGGACGCGGCCGAGATCTCGACCGCGCTGCAGAAGATTGTCCAGCTCTACTTCCCGACCAAGATGCCGACCAACTCGACGCTCGCCGACGACATCCAGAAGGCGTACGCCATGGGTGCCGAGCTTCGTACCGACTTTGAAGCGATCGTCAAGGACCTCCAGCGCATCGCGGCCGGCGGCTTGACGCCCGAGCTCACGCAGTCGATTCTTGGCCACCTCGAAACCGCGTGGAACCACGGCCTTAAAAACCTCAAGGACGGCAAGAAGATCGTCGACGACATCAAGGCGATTGTCCAAGGCGGTGGCATCGACATCAAGGACGGCGTCGCCATCACGAACGCGATCCAGTCGGTGCTCCAGCAGTTCCTCTTGACGCTCGACCCGAACCCGAAGGTGTGCATCCGCGACGGCGTTGGCCGTGGCTTTGGCACGCCGGTTGTCAACCAGTGCTTGGACGGCGAGGAGGCCTACGGGGCGCTCTGCTACCCCAAGTGCAAGGAAGGCTACGAGAAGGTCGGCTGCTGCATCTGCCGTAAGAAGGGCTGC
>NW_008246113.1:80046-84901 GCF_000281045.1 Saprolegnia diclina VS20 | reverse complement strand
CGCCAGCACCTTGTCCCGCGGATCGCGCTCCTGCCTCTGCCGGCCTAGATCAAGATCAACACCAGCGCCTACACAACGAAGAAAGTCCGACAATTTTATTTAGCGTAGATTTACGTATCTATTTTAATAGAAGACCCACTTCAACAACAACAACCTTTTGACAGCCGCCTCACTAGGGCGCGTTGTGACCCGCTACAAGTACAATGCTGTACAGCCAAAATCACCGAGGCATGGCTCAAACGATGTTGTCAGCCACAATGCAAAGGGGTCTGTTCCAGCTCAGGTGCGAGACCGTTCCACCAGTTGGCTTCGTGACTTGGTCGCCGTACGAAATGTGTGATTCCAAGAAGTGGAAGAAGTTTGGCGCTGAAGGTCGAGCGCACAACAGAAGACGAGTAGGATAAAACGATGAAAGGGCAACGGACGCTGAAGCATGACCATTTCCGATTTGATCCTCATACGAGTAAGCGATCCCGCCACTTCCAAAAACGGCAGGTGACCCCAAGAAACTTTTTTCGACCCCAAAATTGCTCAAGATTGCTCGGCGTTTGAGAAGCGAAATGCGTGGTAATTCGAGTCCACGTTTACAATACTCTCACACAGGTCGTTTCCAAATTATGAACGTTATTTGTCGGTCGATGGAACGTTGGTCGCTCGAAGTTTGCGAATCACTGCGTTGAGCCATCTCACGACATCTTGTGCTTCCTCGCCGCCGTTGGCTCGGAGTTTTTTCAGCTTCTTTGCGACCTTTTTGTTGTATTTGACAATGCTTGCTTGGTCAGCGGCGGACGGCGGTGTCGACTTGGGCTTCGGGCATGGCTTGTACGTTCCATTCATGTCGGTGATCTTGAGGTGGTACTTGGTATTCGCCCCGTCAAACTCGACCCCATTCGCTTCAAAGTGTTGTCGCCACTTAGCGCGGATGGGCGTAAGCGGACGTTCGGCTTCACTCGTGGCGTCCTCGGGGTCTTGCCATTCGATTGCCATGAGAAGCGCCTTATTGAGGCAAATGAGTACGTCGTCGCAGCCGCTGAACATGTGCCGCATCGACTGCAAGTCCTTGTCGCTGATTCGCGGCTCCGTGTCGCAGGCAAAGAGGTGAATGCCGATGGTGCTGATGCCGTAAAGTTCTTTGACAAAGCGTCGGCGGTGGTCGCTGTCCGAGTCGTTTCCAGGCAAGTCCAGAATGTAGACGTGCTCGTGGTTGGGATCAATATTCTCGATGCCATTGGGGGCGTACGGTTGAAACATGGGGAACTGAGTGCTGTCGCGATGCGGCGGGGGCTTCTTGCTGATGGCGCGGAGAAACCACGATTTGCCGACGGTTTGGTTGCCATTGATGACGACGAAGATAAGGCGTTGACAGACCATGCGCAGAGCAACGATTGTCTTGAGCACGGCAATGAAGCTCTCAACGATGGGTCGATTCACGGCGTCTCGCACAGTGAGATTGGCCGTCGTGGTGAACTCCTTCTCGATTGCTTCGGCACTCTCGTCTTCGCCAATCGTCATGTCAGTGACCGCGGCCATGACTCGCAGTTGGTGAACGTAGGCGCTCCCGAGTTCTTTGTACGTCTCGGACCGCAGTCGCATGACCGCTTGGGGTGCGGCCTTATCTGCTTGACGGAAGGCGTTGACTAGCGCAATATATGCCCCATGGCCCGTCAAATAGGACGAGCTCGCGCACACGACAGTGCCAAAGGCGGCCACACCAAGATCTGCACCAACTACGGTGGTAGTGGCCGAGAGCAAAGAGAATAGCTCGACACATCCAACAACGCCAATGCCACCCGAAAACAGAGCGAAACCAGCAGCCGCCAAACCGACGATGCCGAGCGCCAACCGCCCAAGGATACCGGTTTTGCAAGAAGCAAAGTGAAGCAGCGTCGTGGCGGCTTCCTTTGCTCGGGCATAGAGGCTTGGAGGCGCGATCAAGTGATTCGTGGAAAGTGCCATCGCCGTAAAGATCGAGAGACTGTTCATGTCGGCCGTGATGTTGTCGTCGTTGAACTTGTTCCACGTTTCTTCCGGCGCGTCGCTTGTGTCCTCGGAGTGGTCCTGGATCTTGGCCATGCGCTTTTGGAACTTAATCCAGCCTTGCATCGCATTGTCCACTTCCGTCTCGACGTTCAGCGTCGAGTCGTTTGCCTTGGCCATCTTGTACACGACTTCGAGGTACGCGCGCTGCGCCAGCACAAAATCAGCAACCTTGTCAGCGATCTCGTTTTTGCCAAAGGTCTTGGTAACGACAGCGGCGGACATGGCTTTGTTGAGAAGCACAGCCAACCACATGCTGGACATGTCGCTCGTCACAAGGGTCGAGGCGGCGACCAAGTGCACCGTGTTTTGGAGCGCTATCGCTTCCGCGGCTTGCTCGGACGGCACGCTCTCGCTGATGAATCGCATATACGTGTCTTGAATGTTGTGTTGCTGCTTGATCGTGGCCATGTCTCGCTTGCGCAGGAATGGTTCCGATTTGAAGAGCTTTTGCCGGTTAGTGTCGACGGTCCACGTCGGCTCGGGGTCGTTGTTCGACGGGCACGACGGGTCCTGTTGTTCGTTCTCGTTCTCGATGCATGCCTTCCAAGTAGACAGGTTGACCCATGATCCGTAGTACTTGAATTCAATCAACGCCGCGGCCCAGTCGTTCATGGCCTGCTCCGACACCGTATCCACGTTGATGCCAACAAAGAGGGTGACCAGCGTGGACACGAACTTCTTCTCATCGAGCACCGCTTTGCGCACAAGTTCAAGGACTGGACCCACGAAGAGTGCTGGCACCACGTCGGAATCGGTGAAAAAGGTGATGAAACGTGACGCTTCATCAACGTTGGGTGCGTCGCTCTTGAGGAATGGCGTCGAGCCGAATGCGACCGAGAGCAGCTTCGTCTTGTCAAAGAAGTAGCGCGGGTCCGAGATGAGTTCGTAGTGGGCCGTGTGGGCTATACTACCGCCGCGGCTGTGGCCACACAGAATCACCTTCTGGATATCATCGACTTCAAGTAAAGCCCGGGCAAGGCGGACGATGCCGAGGCCGCGGACGTCTTTGAGGTACACGGTTGGTGCGTGGGCGTCTCGACGGGGAACAATTTGCTGCGCGTGGACAGCAAAGTTGGCCAACACCTCCTGAGGCGAGTTGGTACCTGTGATAGCCACGTACGCCACGGATGCTATTGTAGCCACAATCACACGGATCTTCTCGCCGGCGTAGGCAACAAACGGCTGGTTCTCAGAGCTAAGGTTGAGTTTTGTCTTGAGCTCGCTGAGCGTATACACCTTGAACTCGGAATACGTCGCCCGCGGCGGCTTGGCCGTATACGTAAGCGCCGACAGGCGAAGCGTCGTGTTGTATTCGTAGATGGTGAGGTGGTCACAGGGCGAAGGCCATGTCATAACGGTTGCAGTCGAAGACCGTGATGCGAGGAGGACAAGTGAAATCGAAAAGTGACGTCTGCCATAAAATCGCGAGCAAACGTTCATTCGCAAGGGTACAAACCCACTTGATAGAATCCACCAACTCTTTTTTCACAGTAGTTATCATGTATCACGTGCGCGAGCTGCGCGTCATTTGGCAACAAGCAGCGCGAGCACTTGATACAATAGCACAACTCGACAACACTGTGTGTGGGTGTCTTTAGAAAACAACGCAGATAGAACGGCGTCGGCAAATCGTCCGCGCTAGAATTTGGGTTCTGTCATAATTGCACATATGACGCAAATATTCTTACCGAGTGGCCAGACTCCATCGCACCTGTATGCGCTCTGCGTCGCTCGCTCCAAGACTGTTTCTTGGGGATAGCCTACTGTCCACTTCCACTGCTCCGAGAACGAGACAGGACCTTCTATTTGTGACCCAGGCGCAAGACAGCCTCTCTGTCCTTCTCTGTAAGATGCACAAACATTGTATGGGCGCTCGAGATACCTGCATCGTATAGTATCGCTCGAACGAGAAATATGGGGGATGCCCAGCCTCACGTCGTCACGCCGCTTGACGTGTTCAATGAATTTGTCGTGGCGCCGCCGATTGGCTGCATCTGATGGGCGTCCGGATAGCGCATCCGGATTGGTCGAGAATGGCGGCATGTGATTGGCTCTTGTCTGCGACAGGCCAAAACCTTGACATTGCCAGTCGCCTTTTTTCTTGATGATGAGCTCGGGCCTTGACGACGACAACGACGACGTAGGCTGCCACCGCTAGCTCTCATCTCATGCTCTCTGGTTGTAGGTGCGCCACCGCTTCTTTGCAGCGTGTGCCAAGGGCGACGTGGCCACGGTGACCGAGACGCTCGCGCTCGGCGACGTCGACGTCAACGAGGTCGACGAAGATGGCAACGGCGCGCTCCTGCTCGCGTGCAAATACGGGCAGCTGGACGTCGCCCAGCTTCTTTTGCTGCATCCGTGTGTCGATGTGAACGCTTTCAACGACGTAGATGCTCCCTACGAGCCAACCACCTCGCCAATTTATACATCTTATTAGGCGGGCTACACGCCGCTGATGGAAGCGGTCGATGCGAGCCACCTCGCGCACGTCGCCGCGCTTCTCCAGCACCCAAGCATCAACGTGGAAGCGACGGCGCCGGTTCACTTTGTCATTCTTGTTGCGATATCGGAGTTTTCTTAGTTTCACAATCTAGGGCGGGTCGACCGCCCTCATGCTCGCATGCATTCAAAACGAAGTCGAGATTGTGGCGCATCTACTCGCGTACCCCGATATTCAAGTTCACCACGGGCTCGAGCGCACGGGCATCACACCCTTTATGATGGCGTGTTGCCAAAACAACAAGGACGTCGCGGCGCTCTTTGTGTCCCGACCCGGGTTTGACATCAACGCGACCGCGCACGAGGTGATGACCTC
>NW_008246113.1:79305-79946 GCF_000281045.1 Saprolegnia diclina VS20 | reverse complement strand
AAGAGCGCCGTATTCGGATGTTGCACTGCCGCCGCGTGAGCTTTTGCACAAGGTGGCGCATGAAGCCTACCGACCGAGCCTTTGTGAGCGTGAAAGGTGGCCGACTAAGCTCGTGGAGCTCATGGAAGCGTGCTGGCAACACGATCCTGCGAAGCGCCCCGCATTTGCTGACGTCGTTGCGCTTCTCGACAGTATTCTGTCTGAGATCTGCTAACAGCGTCTCGGTACACAAGGCGACAGCAATCGAAGCTGTGGCACGTAGTCGGCGTACTACTGGATTCGAATGGGTCCAGACGCGATGATACGGCATCGTTTTAGCAGTTTTGCTAGACTATGATTAACGATAATACGACTAATGTGTACCATACTCGTGCACCTTACCGAGCTGGCCGTCGCATGCAACACGTTGGGTGGCAACCGCCGTTGCGTTCGTTGTACGATATCTTCACAATCCGCTCGCAATGAAAGCAAATACATGTGGCTGATAGGATCCAAGCAGGATAGGCAGCAACATGGATGCACCTCTGGATCCACCGAACCTCCACGTGACCAAATCCGGAGACTTGGCGTTTCTGTCCGCTGCCCATGATCCTACAAGTGTGGCCCGCTGCCGAGCCCGACTCTCAAGCCGCCATGGCTGG
>NW_008246113.1:72178-79205 GCF_000281045.1 Saprolegnia diclina VS20 | reverse complement strand
GCTCGTGCGCTGCAGTACGCTTGGGGGTGCGACACACGACGGGACCTTTGACGGCGCACTGGCGTCGATCCTGCGGATCGAATCACCGACACTCGAATCGGTCCGCAAGCTCAACCTGCTCGTGCGTCAGTTGATCGACATGTACCATCCCAACATCGCCTCGTTTTTCGGCGTCAGCTGGAAGCTGGGCAAACCGTTGTACGTTGTCACGGAGCACGCTGTGCACGGAACGCTCGCGGGGCTGCTGGCGTCCGACGCGGACCTGAGCCTCGACCTTATTGTACACATTCTATTGGACGTGGCGAGGGGTATGTTGTACCTCCATTCGCAGCCAAAGCCGATCCTTCATCGGGATCTGCGCGCTGAAAACATTCACCTCATGTACCCATTCATTCACGAACATGGCCATGAGATCTGATATGTTTTGTTTTGATTAGGCACAATCTCAAGGCAAAGGTGGCAAATTTCGAGCTCAGCGGCAAACTCGGACTCGACACGTCGCTGGTGGGGACGCCTGCGTGGACGGCTCCCGAGATGTTGCGAGGCGAGAAGGACTATACGGAAAAGATCGATGTCTACTCGTTCAGCATGCGTACGTTGCACGATGTCAGAGATACCATGGGACTCATGCTATTGTTGTGTCTGTAGTGATGCTCGAGATCTTGAACCGAAGAGCGCCGTATTCGGATGCTGCACTGCCGCCGCGTGAGCTTTTGCACAAGGTGGCGCATGAAGCCTACCGACCGAGCCTTTGTGAGCGTGAAATGTGGCCGACTAAGCTCGTGGAGCTTATGGAAGCATGCTGGCAGCACGATCCTGCGAAGCGCCCCGCATTTGCTGACGTAGTTGCGGTTCTCGACAGTATTCTGTCTGAAAACTGCTAAGAGCGTCTCGGTACACAAGGCGGCAGCAATCGAAGCTGTGGCACATAGTCGGCGTATTACTGGATTCGAATGGGTCCAGACTCGATGATACGACATCGTTTCAGCAGTTTTGCTAGACTGTGATCGACGATAATACGACTAATGTGTACCATACTCGTGCGCCTTGAAGTCGCACGTATCATCGGAGTTTCTACTATTTGGGTGGCAATCGCTAGTATATACAAGGTATCCAAGCAGGATAGGAGCAAAAAGGGTCTCGCCTTGTACGACGCTCAAGTGGGACAATAGACGAATTGATTGCGCGCTAGCCATTGGGAGTGTCGTGGCGGGTTGAGATCGACAAGGCAAAATGCAATATGTCTATCTAGCCTACTATCGACTCTTCGCGTCTATCCGGACGGCAAAATCTCAACTTCCTTGCTGCGCCTGGAAGTACCACATGCGCTTCTGGAACTAGATCTGTTTGGGCAGTACGGTGCCGATAGTACGTACAACGAAGGAGCCGCCACGTCAGCCCGAGGTGCACCAGATCTGGAGACGTGGCAGTTTCTCTCTGCTGCATGTGACAAGCGTGATTCATCAGCCAAGAACAACCTTCGTTGGGCGCGCGATTGCTCTCTTCGACGGGCTTGTTGACCTATCAACCTTTTTGACGGTCGTCTCATCAGAACCCGCTACCGGTAGAGCCTTCATCAAGGCATGACCCATGGTCCAAACAAGTAGTGCGCTGCAGTGCAAGGGCGTACTCTTTAGATGAGAGATCGTTCCACCGGTGGGCTGTGAGGCGAAATGAAACATGGAGCTCTAATATGTGGAATAAGCTTGCGCAGAAGGTCAAGCGCACAACAACATAGAAGAGGAGATGTATAGAAGTTGGCGACTAGAACCTGTTTCCGATGTGATCTTACTAACGAGCCACGCCGCTCCCAAAGACGGTACGCTGTCGCTCTGTCATTCTTGGACAACTCGTCAGTCAACCATCCCTGCCTTCTGGCCGCTCTTGCGCGCTTGCGTCTGATATTGTCTTTGGCTCGCAGCAACCGAGTGTGCCGCACGACGCTGACGGTCCTTCCCGCTGCTGCGCGCGATCAAACCAGCTACGATCACGCGATTGCATATCCGACACTTGGCCCGTCGCGCCGTAGTGCCATCGCTTGCCAAGGTCGCTATCTCGTTCCACCCACAATCGCGAGCCGCGACCATGTGCCCTCAGCTTGACGCACCGGCCTTGCCACATGAGCGCATTGTAGGAAGTCCGCCATTTTCATCTTTAGAATGGCTTGTACATAACTCATTTCAACAACAACGAGAAAGATGACGTCGGATGCACCTCAAGTCGTCCAGCTGCTCGATGTGCTCCAAGACGTATTCATTCTCCGCGCTGATTGGCTGCATGTGATGGACGTTCCGGATTGGTCGAGAAAGGCGGCATGTGATTGGCTCTTGTCTGCGACAGGCCAAAACCTTGACGTTGCCAATCGCCTTTTTTTCTCGATGATGAGCTCGGGCAACGACGACGACAACGACGACGTTGGCTGCCGCCGCTAGCTCTCATCTCATGCTCTCTGGTTGTAGGTGCGCCACCGCTTCTTTGCAGCGTGTGCCAAGGGCGACGTGGCCACGGTGACCGAGACGCTCGCGCTCGGCGACGTCGACGTCAACGAGGTCGACGAAGATGGCAACGGCGCGCTCCTGCTCGCGTGCAAATACGGGCAGCTGGACGTCGCCCAGCTTCTTTTGCTGCATCCGTGTGTCGATGTGAACGCTTTCAACGACGTAGATGCTCCCTACGAGCCAACCACCTCGCCAATTTATACATCTTATTAGGCGGGCTACACGCCGCTGATGGAAGCGGTCGATGCGAGCCACCTCGCGCACGTCGCCGCGCTTCTCCAGCACCCAAGCATCAACGTGGAGGCGACGGCGCCGGTTCACTTTCTCATTCTTCTTGCGATATCGGAGTTTTCTTAGTTTCACAATCTAGGGCGGGTCGACCGCCCTCATGCTCGCATGCATTCAAAACGAAGTCGAGATTGTGGCGCATCTACTCGCGTACCCCGATATTCAAGTTCACCACGGGCTCGAGCGCACGGGCATCACACCGTTTATGATGGCGTGTTGCCAAAACAACAAGGACGTCGCGGCGCTCTTTGTGTCCCGACCCGGGTTTGACATCAACGCGACCGCGCACGAGGTGATGACCTCCATTTCTCTTTCTATCTCGATTTGAAAACGCATTTGAAACTAGGGGATCTGCGCCTTTATGCTGGCCTGTGCCAGTGGCGCCGTCGACGTCGTGTGCTTCCTCCTCGCGCAGCCGCGTCTTCGTGTCAACCAAGTCGATGCGGTGTGTTTGCCTTCAAGATGGGAAAAGCAGCAGTATTGTGATCCTAGAACTGCAGCACGGGGTTCCTACAAGCCTGCCGGCGCGGCCAGACGGCGGTCGTCGAGACGCTGGTCGCGCACCCGGCGACCGATCTCCGCGCGACGACGCAGGTCTGGATAATACGGTACACGCTTTTGTAGTCGGACATGCCACGTAGAACGGCTATTCGGGGCTGCTACTGGCGTCGGACGGAGGACACATGGACGTCGTCCGGCTGCTCTTGCCGCATTCCGACATCAACCTGGTCGATGCGGTACGACCTCTTTGAACCTCCTCCACCAAGTGCCCACCGTATTGTTTAGAGGGGCGTGTCAGTGCTCATGTATGCCGTGCAGCAAGGTCGGACCGAGATTGTGTCGCTCCTCCTTGCGCAACCGGGGCTCGACGTCAACCGCACCGATAGCGTAAGCGGTTCCGGTCCCTGATGAAGTAAGATGACACCATGTTTTGCAGACTGGACGCTCGGCCTTTCTGCATGCATGCGAACAAGGCCACGAAAATATTGTCACCCTCTTCGTCAACCACCCGAACGTCAACGTGCAGCAGCGTAGCCAGGTACGTTCATTCACGCCAACGCTTTGTACAGAGTCGGAACGGAGATAGGACGGCTGCTCGGGCTTGGTGCTTGCGTGCGGCGCCGGCTGGCTCGGTGTCGTCGAGTGCCTCTTGAGCCAAGCAGCTATCGACGTCTCGACGAAAACCGAGGTAGAGACCGTCATGGTTGCTTACAAACGACACGCTCGATGAGCAGGGCGAGCCGACGCCATGGCTTACCGCGTGCAGTGGCGGCCACGACGCCGTGCTCCGCTACCTTGTGCAAGCGCTGCCGACACTCGACATCAACGAGACGGATCGCGTACGTTTCAGTGTCCAGTATCAATGTATCAAGTGAGAGGAACTAGGATGGCAACTCGGGCCTCGTGCTGGCGAGTGCGAACGGGTATCCCGCGACCGTCGACTTTCTCTTGGATCTGCCGCAACTTGACGTTCATCTTGCCAACCAGGTATGCGCCGACCTCGACTTTCTTGCTTGTCGAATAGGTTGTTGAACTGTTGCGTAGATGCAGCAGTCGGCACTCCACGTCGCATGTTCAAACGGCCACGACGCGATCGTCGCACTGCTTTTGCCGCTCGTGTCGCCCGAGACGCTCAACGCGCCCGATGAAGTAGGTGTTTGAACGGTAGAGCCAGTACGAGAGGTGGGTAGGACGGCATGACGCCACTCTTGCTCGCGATCGCCGACAACCACGATACGATCGTGCTCCAGCTCTTGGCCGAGCCCACGATCGACGTCAACGCGCCGGACGCCGTACAATAAACGGAACGCCAGAGGAGACGACGTGCTTGTGTAGGAGGGGCGGACGCCTCTCATGGCCGCGAGTCTCTTTGGCCATGGCGAGATTACGCTCGCCTTGCTACGGCACCCGCACGTGCGCATCAACGCGCAGGACGAGGTCGGCTACATGGTGGACCACTGCGCTTGCAAGGATCATGGTTGGTACTGTTTAGGAAGGGTCGTCGGCGCTCTACTACGCGTCGGCCCTCGGGTTTGTCGACATTGTCCAAGCACTGCTCGACGCGAACAAGGACATTCAAGTCAATGCCACGACGCTGGTATCCTAGCGAAGTCGGACTCGGAATGTGCTGAGAACAAGCTGTGTAGACGGGGATGACGCCGCTCATGGCCGCCATGGACCGCGACCACGACCGCGTGATCGCGACGCTCCTCAAGCACCCCGACATTGATGTACCCGAGACCGCTGCCAAGCTCGACCCTGCGCAAGCCCCGTAATAAGCGCTGAATAGCCAGTACACTGGCGTTGGGCATGGTGGATAAACAGCAGGCACAAGTGCCAAAGCACAGCTTTTACAATGGTCCATACGTGGACCAACGAGACCATAGTCAGTGGACTCGGACGTACCAACGAGTGCGCAAGGCACCACCTGGGCACTGGTTTCTGGCGATATGATGCCTTCTTTGCATCATGCTTCCTGCGTGCAGACAAGGTGGCGCGGTTGCTGTGAGGACTGGACCACAAAGCCCGACGAAAGCTGTCCATCAACAACTGGTCCGAGGCACGCGCCTGTCTCTGGCCGCATTGCGAAGCAAGGAGAGACTTGACAGTTCAGTGAAAATTAGATCTAAATAGACTCGCTTCAACAGCGACCTAGGGACTTTGGGTCCCACTCACAACCCTACAACCCTGGTCATTGCACTCCTCAGCAACGAAGTTGAGCCCAGTTGCCTCAGATCTCCTGCGGAATGGTGTCCGGTGACCATCCGGCCTTTCCCACATTGCCGAAATTTTTAATGGCCTCCTACCCGGGTCCGATTGCATATTTTGAATACAAATTCCAAGGTAAAAACACCACTAAGAAAATCAGATGGGTGGGTACCCTGCAAAATCACATCAGCTGGTGACACGCTAGCAAGGAGCTGCATTTGCCAGTCGGCGCGATGAAGTTCACGTGGCCACGCCTTCTCAAGGGACCCATGGCGCAGCGCTTGACGCTCGTCGGCGTCTGCGCCTACGTGCTCGCAGTCACGGCTTTCTTCATCGTCCACCATCAGTACACGGCGACGACCGCGCAAAGGTAGTACCGATTGCAAGCGCCTCGTACGTCGTGTTCACCCTATCCATAGCATTCGGCACGTCTTGGTGGCCAGCCTTGCGCCGCTGCGGCACGCCGACTGTAGCTACCAAACAAAGGAATTTTCTCAGCGCTACGAAGCGATCTATGCGGCTCCGCCGTCCCCGCCGGCGTCGCTCGAAGCCCTGCGACGGTACCTTTGCGTGAACCATTGAGGCCACCATGGCTCATCCTTCTCTGCGTAGCCACTCGGATGCGCAGGCGCAAATATCGTGGGCCAACTGTCTGCCCATGCGCACAGTAGTCTGCGGCGTCACCGCCGGGTCGCAAGACTCGCTCTTCACGCAATCGCCGCCGTGTCGGTCCGCGGTTTTGCACCACCTACTTGTCGCGACTGCCGCTGTACGTCGCATGTACAACGTTTCCCGTATCTCATACAAAGGTGCTTCTTGCAGGCCATTGAAGAGCGCGGCTATAACGCCATGCCGATTGGCAAGGGTCTCGAGCATCTCTGGCAACACGGCGCGCTGCCTCCCAACGCCACGGCCATTGACGTACGAACGCTTACCCACTCTACTGCTGCTATCGGCGCAGGCTCATGAGAATTCTCTTAGATGCTCACGGACGCCCCGAGCGATCTCGCTTCGTGGTTTTGGGCGCGGGGGTTTGCCCACTTTTTTGACAAGACGGCCGGCCGCGCGGTCACATGCATGGCGCCTCACCACACGCTCGCGACTCTTCTCTACGCCGACGAGGCCGTTAATGCGACGTCACCGCACCTGCGCTGGTCGCGGATGCACTCTGTCGATGACGTCTTCATCGTATCACCCGAGAAGAACCACGTCTACGAGCAGGCGCACTTGATGCCACTGGGCTGTTTGCCGCTGTACAATGCGTCGATCCTTGCACCGTCGTTGCCCGCTTCGTTCTTTACAGCGGGGCACAGTCGACCATCCAAGCACGCTGACGAGATCGATGCGACGTACCCGAACCCCAAGTGCCAAGTCTCCTGTGAACACGACACGCCGGCGTTTCAGCGCGACGTCCACGCCAACGTTGCGCACTGTCCGCTGCGGAACGATGCCGAGTACAACGCGCGACTTGCCGGGTACTTGCGCCAGCCGCTGCCGCTGCAGCTCTCGCCCGCGCATGCGCCGTTCCTCGC
>NW_008246113.1:69021-71033 GCF_000281045.1 Saprolegnia diclina VS20 | reverse complement strand
ACGACGCTTGTGGTCGTGGGTGAGGCACTGGACGACACGGTCGGTCAAATCTTTCCAGGCGTCGCGGTCGGCGGCAAAGCTACGCAGTTTGTCAAGGTCGTCGCCAGCGACTGAGGCGGCGTCAGCGACTGGAGGTCGCGGTGCAGGACGATCGGCAGCTCCACTAGATTTGCATCTATGGGGTCAACAGCTCCTCCTCCCCACGTCTGTGGAGGAGTAGCTGTCTTCCAAGTAGGATGACGACAGTGCAAGATGATTGAACACTGTCGCCTCGAGATCGGGACCCAAGGTAAATGTGTCTTGCCGACAACACGCCGCTGTAGCATATATGCACACCTGCACTTCAACTGTACAAGTTTTTGAATGTACTAGCTTAATATTTGAAATATTGTTTGAAAACCTATTCGTTTGTATCGAGCAACTGGTAGTCGCAGTACGACTCGCACGATGCCAAATGCAAGTCGGGGTCCGATGCGTACGTGATGCCATACTCGGACCGGAACATGGCTTCCGGAAACTGTATGCTTGGCACGTGGTTGCCAAAGATCGTCTCGTGGCACGTGAGCGGGAACATGTAGGCCACATCGAGCTTCTCCTGGGCGGTCTCGACCTTGATTTTGCGCCCGACCTCCTTGTTCCACGAGTACAAGTCCAGGTACGGCGTGCCGTGGTCGTACGTCGACACCTCGACGAGGTCGGTCTACACCCACGCAACTTTCATTTCCTGCTGCCACGTCATATTTGAAAGACCTACATTCGGCGCGTACAACAGCGACGCGAGCGGGTGGTGCGACGCGACGCACGCGCCGTGGATATCACGTTTAAACACGTAGAAGCCTCGGGCCCACATGGCGTCCTGGACTTTTGCCCAGTCGGTGGTCAACGGCAGGACAATGTCAATGTCGGGGGTGTGCGGGATGATGGCCTCGTCACGCCACGCCCCTAATAGCACATTTTAGTTAGTCGTCATGTCGCATAGTTCTTTATAATGCATACCGAGTAGGGTGCCAAAGTAGACAAACGACGGGAGATGAAGCTCTTGGACGACCTCGAGCATGTTTTCGAGCAGCAGCTGGAGCACAGCCGACCGGCACGGCTTGCCTTGCGGCGTCTCAAAGAGCGTCGGCTTGAGACCGCGTCGCGCACCACACTGTTGCGGCTTCATCGGGAGGCAGTATTCCCACGCCTTGCCTTCGCGGAGTTTGGTCGTGTTGCTAAACGGTGAAAGGTACGGCGCATGAGCTTCGTCAAGCTGCAGCGGCAATGGATGGCGTAAGTACGTGGCCAAGCGCGCGTTGTACTCAGTATCGTTGCGCAGCGGACAGTGGGCCACCTCAAACTTGACGTCGCGTCGGAACGGCGGAATGTCGTCGTCGCAGAGCTCTTGGCAGTTGACGTTCGGGTACCAAACATCGAGATCATTGTGGTTTCGCATGCCATGTGCGGCTGTGAAGAAGGTCGCGGGGTGCGCCGGTGCCATGATGGACGCGTCGTACAGCGGCAAGCACGAAGGCGGCGTCAACTGTGCAAGCCGATACGCGTGCTCATTGTGTGTTCCAATGTGCAGCTGGTCGTCGACAGAGCGCATTTTCGACCAGCGCAGGTGCGGCGGCGTTGCGTCGGTAGCATTGTCGGCGTAGAGCAGAGAGGCAAGCGTGTGGTGAGGCGCCATGCACGTGACGTCACGCCCGTCGGTCACATCTTGAAAGTGGGCAAAGCCTCGGGCCCAAAACCATGCTGTGAGGTCCATCGAGGCGTCTGTGAGCATCTACAAAAGCCACCATGTCATGCGTCGACGGCGAGAAGATTCGGACAGTACATCGATCGACGGTGCTTCTGGCGCGAGCGCTCCGTGCTCCCACATATGCTGCAGACCCGAGCCGATCGGCAGTGCGATATGACCTCGCTCTTCGATGGCCTACCGCAGGAAAGTCCATAAAGACTATGAGAGTTGCAGCCGACGTACGGCAGATGCAGCCACGACGAGATGGTGCACGGCGGCGGACCGGCAC
>NW_008246113.1:65609-68731 GCF_000281045.1 Saprolegnia diclina VS20 | reverse complement strand
GTCCACCATCAGTACACGGCGACGACCGCGCAAAGGTAGTACCGATTGCAAGCGCCTCGTACGTCGTGTTCACCCTATCCATAGCATTCGGCACGTCTTGGTGGCCAGCCTTGCGCCGCTGCGGCACGCCGACTGTAGCTACCAAACAAAGGAATTTTCTCAGCGCTACGAAGCGATCTATGCGGCTCCGCCGTCCCCGCCGGCGTCGCTCGAAGCCCTGCGACGGTACCTTTGCGTGAACCATTGAGGCCACCATGGCTCATCCTTCTCTGCGTAGCCACTCGGATGCGCAGGCGCAAATATCGTGGGCCAACTGTCTGCCCATGCGCACAGTAGTCTGCGGCGTCACCGCCGGGTCGCAAGACTCGCTCTTCACGCAATCGCCGCCGTGTCGGTCCGCGGTTTTGCACCACCTACTTGTCGCGACTGCCGCTGTACGTCGCATGTACAACGTTTCCCGTATCTCATACAAAGGTGCTTCTTGCAGGCCATTGAAGAGCGCGGCTATAACGCCATGCCGATTGGCAAGGGTCTCGAGCATCTCTGGCAACACGGCGCGCTGCCTCCCAACGCCACGGCCATTGACGTACGAACGCTTACCCACTCTACTGCTGCTATCGGCGCAGGCTCATGAGAATTCTCTTAGATGCTCACGGACGCCCCGAGCGATCTCGCTTCGTGGTTTTGGGCGCGGGGGTTTGCCCACTTTTTTGACAAGACGGCCGGCCGCGCGGTCACATGCATGGCGCCTCACCACACGCTCGCGACTCTTCTCTACGCCGACGAGGCCGTTAATGCGACGTCACCGCACCTGCGCTGGTCGCGGATGCACTCTGTCGATGACGTCTTCATCGTATCACCCGAGAAGAACCACGTCTACGAGCAGGCGCACTTGATGCCACTGGGCTGTTTGCCGCTGTACAATGCGTCGATCCTTGCACCGTCGTTGCCCGCTTCGTTCTTTACAGCGGGGCACAGTCGACCATCCAAGCACGCTGACGAGATCGATGCGACGTACCCGAACCCCAAGTGCCAAGTCTCCTGTGAACACGACACGCCGGCGTTTCAGCGCGACGTCCACGCCAACGTTGCGCACTGTCCGCTGCGGAACGATGCCGAGTACAACGCGCGACTTGCCGGGTACTTGCGCCAGCCGCTGCCGCTGCAGCTCTCGCCCGCGCATGCGCCGTTCCTCGCGCCGTTCAGCAACACGACCAAGCTCCGCCAAGGAAAGGAGTGGGAGTACTGCCTCCCAATCAAGCCGCAGCTGTGTGGCGCACGGCGCGGTGTCAAGGCGACGCTCTTTGAGACGCCGCAAGGCAAGCCGTGCCGGTCGGCTGTGCTCCAGCTGCTGCTTGAAAACATGCTTGAGGTCGTCGAAGAGCTCCATCTCCCGTCGTTTGTCTACTTTGGCACCCTACTCGGTACGCATTGAGAGAGAATGATGTGACGTGATGACTCACTACAGTGTGCTATTAGGGGCATGGCGTGACGAGGCCATCATTCCGCACACGGCTGATGTCGACGTCGTCCTGCCGTCGTTTACAGACTGGACCATTCTCCAAGATGTCATGTGGGCCCGAGGCTTCTACGTCTTTGAACGTGATATCCACGGCGCTTGCGTCGCGTCGCACCACCCGCTCGCGTCGCTTCTGTATGCACCGAATGTAGGTCTTTCAAATCTGACGTGGCAGCGTCTCATTGCGTGTTTGGAGTAGCAAACCCGAACCGACTCGTCGATGCACGGCACGCCGTACCTGGATCTGTACATGTGGCGGAAAGAGTACTCGGCGTCGACGGCGTATATCCAGGTCGAGACGGCCAACGCCAAGCTCAACGCGTCCCAAGTATTTCCGCTGACATGCGACCACACGATCTTTGGTAGTCCCGTGCCTAGCATCCAACACCCGGAAGCCATGTTCAAGAGCGAGTATGGCGACACGTACGACGTGGACCCCAACTTGCGCTTGGCTGCATGCGAGTCGTACTGCGACTATCAGCTCGTCCCGAACAAGAATGTCTCGCGCACGTAGATTCAAAGGAGAATTTGATAGGTAGAGAAATCGATGGATTTTACATCGCAGACTGTTCCTGTCGTATGGTGGAGTGCGTGGCCACCACATCGCATTCTGGACACCACGCAGGGTACCACACGTATTGCGTCGTACGAGGACTAGGATCTTACAGCATAGTACTAGTACTCCACTATGTATATGAACGTGTTTCGCGTTATCTTCATAAATACACAAAGACTTCGCATACGTAGAGACTAGCAACCTCCTTTTTCTTCTTCATTCGCTCGCCGGTCCGTGGCTGCGCAGGCGGCGGTGCGGGGCTCGTCCAGCTCTTCTGTCGTCGCCCTACGACGCTTGTGGTCGTGGGTGAGGCACTGGACGACACGGTCGGTCAAATCTTTCCAGGCGTCGCGGTCGGCGGCAAAGCTACGCAGTTTGTCAAGGTCGTCGCCAGCGACTGAGGCGGCGTCAGCGACTGGAGGTCGCGGTGCAGGACGATCGGCAGCTCCACTAGATTTGCATCTATGGGGTCAACAGCTCCTCCTCCCCACGTCTGTGGAGGAGTAGCTGTCTTCCAAGTAGGATGACGACAGTGCAAGATGATTGAACACTGTCGCCTCGAGATCGGGACCCAAGGTAAATGTGTCTTGCCGACAACACGCCGCTGTAGCATATATGCACACCTGCACTTCAACTGTACAAGTTTTTGAATGTACTAGCTTAATATTTGAAATATTGTTTGAAAACCTATTCGTTTGTATCGAGCAACTGGTAGTCGCAGTACGACTCGCACGATGCCAAATGCAAGTCGGGGTCCGATGCGTACGTGATGCCATACTCGGACCGGAACATGGCTTCCGGAAACTGTATGCTTGGCACGTGGTTGCCAAAGATCGTCTCGTGGCACGTGAGCGGGAACATGTAGGCCACATCGAGCTTCTCCTGGGCGGTCTCGACCTTGATTTTGCGCCCGACCTCCTTGTTCCACGAGTACAAGTCCAGGTACGGCGTGCCGTGGTCGTACGTCGACACCTCGACGAGGTCGGTCTACACCCACGCAACTTTCATTTCCTGCTGCCACGTCATATTTGAAAGACCTACATTCGG
>NW_008246113.1:46094-64974 GCF_000281045.1 Saprolegnia diclina VS20 | reverse complement strand
GTCGTCGTCGCAGAGCTCTTGGCAGTTGACGTTCGGGTACCAAACATCGAGATCGTCGTGGTCTCGCATGCCGTGTGCGGCTGTGAAGAAGGTCGCGGGGTGCGCCGGTGCCATGATGGACGCGTCGTACAGCGGCAAGCACGAAGGCGGCGTCAACTGTGCAAGCCGATACGCGTGCTCATTGTGTGTTCCAATGTGCAGCTGGTCGTCGACAGAGCGCATTTTCGACCAGCGCAGGTGCGGCGGCGTTGCGTCGGTAGCATTGTCGGCGTAGAGCAGAGAGGCAAGCGTGTGGTGAGGCGCCATGCACGTGACGTCACGCCCGTCGGTCACATCTTGAAAGTGGGCAAAGCCTCGGGCCCAAAACCATGCTGTGAGGTCCATCGAGGCGTCTGTGAGCATCTACAAAAGCCACCATGTCATGCGTCGACGGCGAGAAGATTCGGACAGTACATCGATCGACGGTGCTTCTGGCGCGAGCGCTCCGTGCTCCCACATATGCTGCAGACCCGAGCCGATCGGCAGTGCGATATGACCTCGCTCTTCGATGGCCTACCGCAGGAAAGTCCATAAAGACTATGAGAGTTGCAGCCGACGTACGGCAGATGCAGCCACGACGAGATGGTGCACGGCGGCGGACCGGCACAGCGGCGACTGCGTGAAGAGCGAGTCTTGCGCGCCGGCGGCCACGCCACAAACGACCGTGCGCATGGGCAGACAGTCGGCCCAGGATCGCGTTGCGCGTGGGTCCGAGTGCCTACAAGGAGCACGATGAACCCATCAGTTCTGAGCGTGTTGGACGTCGCAGACCGTTGCAGGGCTTGAAGCGACATCGGCGGCGATGTCGAGCGCGCAAACACAGCTTCGTACTGCGTGGCAAAGGCGGTCGTCTGGTAGCTGCACTCGGCGTGCTTGGGCACATGGCTCGCCACGTGCACGCTGCGAGGTAGAGTCGTGAGGGCGTCGCAGTCATGGGACAAGGTACCTTGGCGGCGGCGTGTAGTACGCTCGGTGGACGAAGAAGACCGTCGTGGCCGCGAGCATGTAGGCGCAGACGCCGGCGAGCGTCAAGCGCTGCGTCATGGGCCCGCTGCACGTGAGCTTCATGGCGCCGAATCCAATGTGCCATCAAGCGCGGTCGGTCGAAGCTCCAGCTGGTCCTTCGCTTCGCACTGTGTTTCTGTGTTTTAGTAGGACCCACCTCTGGGAGGGGCAAACAACTGCCAAGTTGTATTTGCATTATTTTGGGCCGACCCTGGTGGTCAAGCACAATGGGGGGGCCATTCAAATGTGGACGCTAAGAAAGGCCGGGTCAACGCATGCCTGCCAAGCTGCTGGCATCCATTGACCGAATGCGATAGTGCAGGTCGCGTACAGCAGGAGCACAGGATATCGTGGCATGTCGACCGCAATGGCCGCTCTGCCTACGTCTGTAGTCGTACACAGAGCTCTAGTACTCGGAACCGCAAGGGCTGACGTGTCGAGGGCTTGGTCGTGTTCGGTGAAAAAAGCTGTAGGAGGGACGTAATGGGCTAGACAGGCGCTGGATGTCGTCGAAAAGACGTACCACCTTCAGTACTCAGGTACTATACCACGGTGTCTATCAATGGGCGCGATGGCAGAACGATACTACACAAGGGACCCAGTCCTCGGGCTTTAATGGTTCTTTATGGGGTTCCGTCGCTTACAGCGTCCTCTTGGTGAGAGTATGTTGTTGCTGCAGGTACCCTTAGAAAGACTCGAGTCCAACGTTTGCGCTACCACCTCATGCACAGCCATATGACACGTCGCATCCCACCATGGACACTCGACGTAGGACATGACGCGATCTCTGCACCCGTTGCCTTTGTGGACAGGACTGCCTTGGAGCACTGTCTGTCATACAACCTAACGACCAGATACGACCACGATGACGAAACAATGTCCCGTATTTGTCTGCAAAACCGGTCATCGCCCACAACGAGCGACCAAGCACCTTTCGCTTGGTCGCCGGTTGTTCGCGACTTGGACATCTGTGCACCGTCTCGACCGCACGACTCCCACACGAGGCAGTTCTTCGGCAGTCAAGGTTGCACGAACGTGCCATGGCATCGGCTCCGGCATCGAATCGACGGCGTTGCCCGGTTGGCGTAATTAGGGTTAGGGTCCTTGGCGCATCAAAACGCTCGAGCGTTCCCGACAGCGAGAGAGGTATCGTTTCGCGAATGACAGTGTTACCCATACGTCCAACCAAGACGATATTGTCATGCATACATGTCGCGATGGTCATGAGCCAAGACGGTCTTGCACCACAAAAACACTGGACGCAGTATACGAGACGACCTTGCTACCAAGATTACGGTGCGCTGGGAGTCGTCATATTGTCGAGCAACTGGTAGTCGCAGTACGACTCGCATGACGCCAAGTGCAGTCTCGGGTCCGTTGCGTACGTCGACCCGTACTCGGACCGGAACATGGCTTCCGGAAACTGAATGCTCGGCACGTGGTTGCCAAAGATCGTCTCGTGGCATGTGAGCGGAAACATGTGCGGCACGGGCAGCTCGGCTTGGGCCGTCTCGACGTGGATCTTGCGGTCCTTGACGCGCCGCCACATGTACAAGTCCAAGTACGGCGTCCCATGCACCGACTGGTTTGTCGTCACGAGCGTGTGCTAGGGTATAAAATACTAGAAAATCGAAACGTTGAGAAGTAGCAAGCGAGCAACGTACGTTTGGCGCATATAGTAGCGACGCGAGCGGGTGGTGCGATGCGACGCACGCGCCGTGGATATCACGTTCAAACACGTAAAAGCCCCGGGCCCACATGGCGTCTTGCACTCTTGGCCAGTCCGTGCTCGACGGCAGGACAATGTCAATGTCGGGGGTGTGCGGGATGATGGCCTCGTCACGCCATGCCCCTAATAGCACATTTTAGTTAGTCGTCATGTCGCATAGTTCTTCATAATGCATACCGAGTAGGGTGCCAAAGTAGACAAACGACGGGAGATTCAGCTCTTCGACGACTTCGAGCATGTTTTCGAGCAGCAGCTGGAGCACAGCCGACCGGCATGGCTTGCCTTGCGGCGTTTCGAAGAGCGTCGGCTTGAGACCGCGTCGTGCACCGCACTGTTGCGGCTTCATCGGGATGCAGTACTCCCACGGCTTGCCTTCGCGGAGCTTGGTCGTGTTGCTGAACGGCGTGAGGTACGGCAAGTGGTCGTCGTTGAGCTGGAGCGGCAATGGATGGCTTAAGTACGTGGCCAAGCGCGCGTTGTACTCGGCGTCATCCCGCAGCGGGCAGTGAGGCACGTTGGCTTTAACGTCGCGAAGGCTGTAGAGCGTGTCGTCTTCACAGAGCGCTTCGCAGTGTGGCCGCGGCCCCTTGACGTCGTGGTCGTCGTGCTGCCGCATGCCTTGGGCGGCTGTAAAGAACGTTGGGGAGTGCGATGGCGCCGTGATCGACGCGTCGTAGAGTGGCAAGCACGCTAGCGGAGTCAGCTGGGCGCGCCGGTATACATGCTCTTTCTGAGGCGCAATGTGCAACTGGTCCTTGATGGTCTGCAGTGTCGACCAGCGCAGGTGCGGTGGCGTCCCATCCACTGCCTCGTCCGCGTAGAGAAGAGTCGCGAGCGTGTGGTGGGGTGCCATGCATGTGACCGCGCGGCCGGCCGTCTTGTCGAAAAAGTGGGCCAACCCCCGGGCCCAAAGCCATGCTGTGAGGTCCATCGAGGCGTCCGTGAGCATCTAAGAGCATTGCACCGGAATGAACCTGCGCAGATCTACATGTCGGTCGGGTGTCGTACGTCGATGGCCTTAGCGTTGGGTGGCAGCGCGCCGTGTTCCCAGACGTGTTGGAGACCCGAGCCAATCGGCATGGCGGCATGACCTCGCTCTTCGATGGCCTGCAAGAAGCACACTTGCATGAGATGCGTTGACGTACGAGCGGAAACGTACGGCGGCAGTCGCGACGACCAAGTGGTGCAAGACCGCGGACCGGCACGGCGGTGATTGGGTGAAGAGCGAGTCTTGCGAGCCGGCGTTGACACCGCAGACAACCGTGCGCATGGGCAGACAGTCGGCCCACGATCGCTGCGTCTGCGCATCCGAGTGGCTACAAGAACACGCAAAATGAGCCAAGACGGCCTGTATAAATCGCGTACCGTCGCAGGGCTTGCAGCGACGTTGGCGGCGACGGTGCGCTTGCATAGATAGCTTCATACCGCTCGGCAAAGGCAGTTGTCTGGTAGCTGCAGTCGGCGTGCCGCAGTGGTGTGTGGCTCGATGCATGGCTACCACAACGGTGATGACCACGGTGGTTGCTGACAGCGGTACCTGTGATAGGTGGTCGCCGTGTACTGGCGGTGGACGAAGAAGACCGTCATGGCCGCAAGCATGTAGGCGCAGACGCCGGCGAGCGTCAAGCGCTGCATCATAGGTCCCTTCAGAAGGCGTGGCCACGCGACCTTCATGGCGGCAACTCTGAAATGCTGAGCCAGCGCTTTGGTTGCGCGTCAACAGCTGGTGGCCTTTTTGGTAGGACCCCATCCGTATTTTTATTTCAATGATAACGTATCTTTTATCATTTGTATGGATTATTTATTGTATTTTTATTGGGTAGGCCCGGGTCAAAGGTGTGTTGCTGGACGACCACCACGCGCAACCTATGCCGGCTTGTGCAGAACAGTTGGGTAGGATGACTATGTACTACATAGTCATTCTTGGCTACATACTATGTAGCCAAAAAGAGACGCTAGTACTGACGCAGATGGAATAAAACTGTGTGACTATTGTATTGGAAAAGTTTGTAATTCTCTTGGTCCAGCGTCGAAACTTTCGAAGCCATAACAACAGCTGTATTGTCCGGCAGCTTTGTCCGAGGTGTAATGCTGCGCTGGAGCTATCGGCTGGTGACACAAACCCCACGTGAGGGCAGGCTCGACTCATGGGACCAAGCCATTTTGAGACCAAGCCGATGCTGCATCTCTCTTTGCTCGGTGTCCGGGCCAATTCTGGTTCTTTACTTCTACGTCAGCACCGATCCGCCACCTCCGTGTCTGGTTCAACATCTGGCGAGACGGCAACGATCGCATCTTCTGAAAGGCGTGCCAAGCTCATGGCGATTGCCGTCAAGGCGGCGCGGGCAGCTCAACTGCACTTTGCAACCTCGTTCAAGAGCCCGAGTTGCCCGCTCTTCGTCGGCTCTACCATACCTTGTCCGGCGGATTGTCCTTTGATCTCAACCCAGCGTTCCCAACGAAGACAGACCAGCAATTTATTTAGCGTGTAAAGTGGGTGTGTTGCGGCGCAAGCAGCCGAAACAAGCATTTCGGGGGTTGCGAAGCCACGCGCATTTTAGATTTCAGCTCCCGTGAACCAACCCGCCACTCGTCCCCTGGGCGGGACCCTTTCCTGAGCCCACCCGCGTATCGAAATGCGTGGAATAATGGTCTGTTGGTATTGGCATTGTGTTGGGCTCGAGCGCAACAAACGAGTCTTCCGCGCAATACTGGCGAACCTTCCCGCTGCAGCGCTTGCTCTCAAGGCAGCTACTGTTGCACGTTGGCTCGTCCGGCACTGAGCCCGGCGGACTGCGTCAAGGACGAGCTCGTCAAGATCGAGTACGCACAAACGAGCCAGATGACCATGGAGCGGAAGTCTCTTCTACACTCGTATGCTATCTCGACGGACCACAGCGATGTTCGGATCGACGAGACGAACGGCTGCACTGACACGGCCGCTACATGGACACCAAGCACATGAAGGCAGCTTGCGAGTCTCTTCTCGCTGCCATCAAGGTCACTGCTCCTCACGCCGATACTTTTGACAGTCAGGACACAATAAGAGGCACACAAGGACGTCTCGCCGTCCGTCAACTCTCCACCAGCGGCTATGACAAACTTGCTACAACTCTCTAGAGCGCGCAGCGCCCGCCGGCTCAACATTTGCGCCAATTGGGCTTGGTGATGAGACTCCATATCCAGCTCGTCCAGTCCATCTGCAACGACGCGCGAAGCTGAAGTTGCCAAGCCAAAGCCTCCAGTGAAGGAGCGTGCAAAGCGCGTGGTGGTGCTCGGGGCGCAAGAAGCCAACGGACCAGCACCCACGGGACGCGTTCAAGCCTGCCGAAGTTGGCGAGGTCAGTGTTTACGACAACCATCACGCCCTGCAGTAGCACGCGTGATGCGTCGTGCACTCACGTCATCATCACCAGGACTTCGAGTCCTGGGAAGTACAGTGCGCCTTGTTGTCGCAACAGATCCAAGCGCTCGAGTACTCGAGAAGGCGCTGGTGTGAAATCATTTCATGCTTCTTAGCCCCAACTGCCGGAGCTCCCCGCCGCAGCTGCAGTATCATTTGACGGTGCTTATATTTAGTGCATGACGGTATTCCCTTGACCTATCACACGTCCACGGCTCTGCATTGCACTAGTTACGCGAATGCTGGACAGCAAACAATGGTTTATCTATAAATTTGGACTTAATGGAGGCGTGCGGCAGCCACGACTTGGTCAATGACGGTGAGGTACGTGCGCGCAAAATGCGTGTTGAGATGCAAGCCGTAGCACATGACCGGGTACCCGTCGGCGTCGGTGATCATGATTTCGTCGCCGAGCGAGTAGTTGTCGGCGTAGTCGATGAGCGTCGCGCCGGCACCCTTGACCATTGCATGCAGCGGGTCGAGGAGCCACTTGTACTCGCGGTTGAAGGCGCTTCTGTACATGGGCTTGGGCATCGTCACCGTGTCGCCCGAGATCCATGAGGACGGGTTCATCGCTTCGTACTCGGGGCTTTGATCGACGACAAAGACGTGGATGCCCATGTCAGTAAGCTCTTTGAGATCCTTCTCCATGATCGACCACATGGCATTGACGTCGTGCACGGATTGCTCGGGGCATTGACGGTCATCGTCGTAGCAGCACTGGGGCGGCGCCGTATACGGCAGCGAGTCGGGGCCCGTCGGGTGCACGTACTGGTAGTAGTGCTGGACAAGGAGCACCGCCTGGGGCTTGACCGACTTGACCATGGCCAAGTTGGCGTAGTACTCGGCCCGGCACGGCATGAGCGGCCGCCCGGACCAGCTATTGATCGCAATCGTCGGGAAATTGGTGTCGTTCTGGGCGACGGCGTCGTCGTAGAGCTGGGCGAGGCGCGGCTTGGTCATGTCCGAGTGCGAGTCACCGAGCACAATCAAGAGGCCGTTGTCCTTCTCGTGGCCGGGGTTGACGAGGAAGACGCCACCGGGAAGAAAGTAGTTGTCGCGCGTACGAAAGTTGGCGGGGTAGGTTGCTTTTTTTAGGTACGGCGAGTCCTTCGGGCACTCACTGAGCCCTTTTTGCCAGTCGCCATCGTAAATGGCCGCCCGCGCTTGCTGCAACGACGCAGGCACGTTCCCGACAGTAGGACCGGTCACCCCTTTCTCCACGACGCGGGGTGGCGCGTGTGGCACATTGCGCAGGCCAATCTCAATCAGCGAAAAGTCCGACGGGTGGGCGTGCACCATGGCCGATACCACCGCGAGGCCGACAACACACAGCACGAGAAGAGGCGTGATCCACTTGGCTTTGCGTCGGCGGAGCCGCAGCTCGACGTCTTCGTATGTCGCGATGCTCAAGACTACCGAGACGAGGAGCAGAATCCACGGCTCGGCAAAGAACGGGCGCGGCGCCGACGCGGGGTACCGGTCGCCGAAAATGACAAGGAGCGGCCAGTGCCAGAGGTAGAGACAGTAGCTGATTTTGCCAATGTATACAACCACAAAGTTGCTTAGGACGTACTTGTTGAACGGCGCATGCGGGCCTGCGGCAATGAGCAATGTCGCACCGGTGGTTGGAAGAAGCGCCCAAAAGCCGGGAAACGCGCGATGCTCGTCGATGGCAGCAAAGCCGATGAGGACGAGGCCAAGCCCGAGACCGGACGTCCATGCGCCTGCACTCGGCGACGATGCAGTACCGGGCTCCTGGAGCAGCGTGAACGATACCGCTGCATGGGACGTGACGTACGCAAGGAGCCCACCCATGGACATTTGCCAAAAGCGGCAGAGCGGCATGTAGAACGACACCTTGTTGCTGCGGTAGCCGAGAAATGCAACGTTGATCAGAAAGCTCAAGGCCATAAAGGCCACTTGGAACACAAGCGCGCGCTTGTGCGAGAGCTTCACGAGGATCGCGCAAAAGCACGGCCATAGAATGTAGAACTGCTCTTCGACGCCGAGCGACCAGAGGTGCAGCACCGGGTTCGCACCCAGATCAAAGTACGCCTTCTCGAGCGAGAGCACTTGGAGGTTGGCGCTGAAGAGCGTGCCGGCAAACATGGTCGCCGCCATGAGCTTGAGCTTGGGCGCCATGAGGTAGAGGTACCCGAGCCAGAGCGTCGCGCTCAGCACGATGATGAGCGTCGGGAAAATACGGCGGACGCGGCGCTCGTAGAAGCTGCCGTACGTAAAGCTGCCGCGCTTGTGCTCCTTGAAGAGAATCCCGGAAATGAGAAACCCGGAAATGACAAAGAAGATGTCGACGCCAATGAAGCCGCCTGGAAGGAGCGTCGGGTACGCGTGGAAGATGAGGACGGGGACAACTGCAAGCGTCCGGAGGCCGTCAATGTCGGGCCGGTAGCTGTGCGTCGGCGCATGGTCGCTCGATGCCTCGGTCGACACGTGCGAGAGCAAGCCAACCTCGGGCTCCGAGTCCAACGCCGTATCGGGCAGCCGATCGTGGATGTCCGCCATCCTGTTGGCAAGTGTTCTTCTACGGTTTGGTTGAAATAGCCCCAACCGACCAGTCGCGACAGTGTTCGAGATTTTCAAAGCTGCTGTACCGACGGAATCTCAACCTTCTCCATCTCTGCTCCGAGACTACAGTAGTATCGCTCGGGGCCCGCATGGTCCTATCGACACATGGATGTAGTCGTGATTGCGCCGGGGAAATGCTAAAATGCGTTGGCCACTGTGTGATGTTTAACATTGTGGTCACCTGACTCTGGCGAAAAAGCCACTCAGGGAGCCGATACACTGTACTCTCTCCTACGCGGCACCTTCATACTGTGCTCGTTCGAAAAATCGCTGGTGGTGCCGAGCACCTCTCCTTGTTGGTCCCGAGCGCCGTCGGCACAAGCTCGATCTGGCAGAGGGTTCTAGTATTTAGTGATGGTCCATCCGCGAAATGGAAACAAGATGATGTTGCAGCGAGGTTTCTAAAGCCATGGCTCCTTCACAGAACCCGACCCTGTTCATAAGGGGGTTTCAAAGGTGAAAAATGGAAGGGCAATTTTAAGTGCAGTAGTGCAAGAGGTGTGTTCTGTGGGAAGGCCGAATCATTTCCCGATTTGCAGCCTGTATAGCATACTGCTAAACCCGCCTCGCCCGCCACCAGACGAGCGGGGCACCAATACATTCTATGCCCCAAAGCGCTCGGCCTTTGATAGAGAAAAAGCCATTGGCAATGGCCTCGCCAAAAATCGCTTGATTTATAGCCAATAAAACGTGTTTGCTTTCCGGAGGCATTCCGGTGGCCGAAATGCGTCCATAATTTGATTCGTTTTCATTGCATGACGTCCCGGGCCGAGGACATGGCGGTCCTTGCGCCAGCGTACCTCCTCTTGAGATCCTCTCAACAGGTCCGCTGCCATATCAATGGTCTTGCAGTAAAGAACAATCTGCATCGTCTTGGTTGCGCACCAGGTTGTGGGTGTCGTTGGGCATAGCGGACGTCGCCCTCGTGGCATCGTCCTTCGTCTCGATGTTGATGAAACGTTCTTCACGGTCGGCTGCAGAGAGCCTTCCGCGCATGTCCTTGTAGGACTACTCGGCTCGCATGCGCGCTGGCTTGGCGCACATGCCCCTGTTCAAGTAGACTACCTGACCTTCTTGCCCGCCGCGTCTAACAGCGCGGCCGCGCGCTCTCAAAAACCTTGCGAAATTTGATGGCCTCACTTCTCTCCATCATGGACTCGCTCCATGGCCCAAAATCGACCCTGGAGATTGCAATGGAGTTGCCTCGACAAGGGAGAAATTCGCTTCCTTTTTGTCCAATCAGCGCGCCGTATTTTCGAAAGTTCATTTTTTCGAACTCCATTGAAATCTCCATTTTCAACTTTGAAACCCCCTAATAGGTCGGGTTCTGTACCCGACCTGGCGAATGCGCAAAACTAAATAGAAGGTTGTCTATCAGCGTGAAAAAGAAATCAGACGTGGATAGTGCTTGACTACCCCGGCAGTCATCATCATCGTTCGAACAAACTGCACTATATCCGGATATGGAAGGCACCCTGGCTTTGATGGCTGTTCAGGATACTAGTACCATGGCAACAACGACGTTAGCGATCAGGAGGTTCCATGGATCTTGAGCTCGGAAGCGACGAGGCGTGTGGAAGTACCGCGATTGGAAACCTCGTTTTCTTTATTTATTCGAAAGTTCGTTGCAGCCCCTCACAGTCTGCAACCTTCTTCTTTCGATTCGGCTCGCAAACAAATGCGAGGCACTGCTGTCGTTCTTTCTTGCGTAATAACATGGATGCATTTACACTAGAGTGTCCCTCTGACTATACGTTTACAGTAATGTCATATTGGACCAACAGTGATTGGGACCAACAAGATCGCGGAATCTTTTTATCCGGCGGTCGACACCAACAAACCGTAGAAGCTTTGCAATCATGCACGCTTGTCGGCGCGCGCAGTTTTCGACTTTGACGATGAGAGCAACCTGCACACCCACGCTCCAGAGGCGGGCGATTGTCGGTGCTTGCATCTACATGACAGTAATGTGCCTTCTTTTGATCTGGCACCGACCCGACGATCTCGAAGCCGTCGCACGAGTGTGAGGCGGAGCTTCAAGCCGACGCCGGTCCTACGATACCCGTGGACCAGTACGACGCATTTAGCGTAGACGCTTTCTCAACACATGTGCTAGGACCTCCCACCGTAAAGAAACAGACACCACCTCGACGCCCGAACCAGTCACCACAGCCATCGTGGTGCCAACGCCCGAAGCAGACAACTGCGTCTATCAAAGCCGTAGCTTTACCGAGCGCTACGATGCGCTCGTGGAGAGCCTGATTCAGCCGCCCCCGATGATCCAGTCGCTGCTCCGGTACGCCATTCCGGTCGCATGCTTGCTTTGTACCGAGATGTTTCATGGCTAGCGTGGCGACGTACGACGAACTGAGAGCGCGATCCTGGTCCGACTGCCTTCCGCTGCACACCGTCGTCTGCGGTGTTACTGCGGGCTCTCAAGACTCGCTCTTCACCCAGCATCCGCCGTGCCGATCTGCGATCGTGCACCACCTACTCGCGACGGCGATAGCCGTGCGTCCTATTCTCGCTATTATTTGTGCAGCGCGAGTCCCAAGTGCGTGCTAGGTTGTGCGCGAGCGCGGGCGATCGGCTGTGCTCACGGGTGCTGCGCTCCAGCATGTGTGGGTCTTTGGCGCGCTGCCGCCACAGATGCCCACGGCTCGCGTACGTCGATCAACAGAATGCCATTTAAATACATTGTCTCCATGTAGGTACTGCTCACAAACACTACGGACGATCTCAGCGCCGCGCTGTGGGCCCGCGGTTTTGCCCACTTTTACGACGAGACGAGTGGCGACACCGTCACGTGCATGGCACGCCACCACGCACTCGCCACTGTCGTGAACGCTGGCGATGCGCCCCCCGACGTGCTGCCGCCGCACCTGCGTTGGGAGCGTCACAACGAGCAAGTGGCGCCATCCACATGCCTTTCGCTCTACGACGTGGTCATTCGGGCACCGGAGCATCCCGAGACGATCGTTTCGGCAGCGCAAAGCAAGGACGTAGACGCGGCGATGCTCGTGTACCCCAACCCGAGTTGTCAAGCGCTCTGCGACCACGACACCCCGGCATATCAACGCGACGTCCCCGCCAAAGTCGCGCAGTGTCCGCGGCGCGACGATGCCGAGTACAACGCTCGACTAGCCACGTATTTGGAGCACCCCTTGCCGCTCAACATCTCGCCCGCGCACGCTCTGAACATTACACCGTTCAGCAACACGACCAAACTCCGCGAAGGAAATGGGTGGGAGTTTTGCATCCCAATCAAGCCGCAGCAGTGTGGCGCACGGCGCGGCGTCAAGTCGACGCTCTTTGAGACGCCGCAAGGCAAGCCGTGCCGATCGGCCGTGCTCCAGCTGCTGCTCGAAAACATGCTCGAGGTCGTGGAAGAGCTCCATCTCCCATCGTTTGTCTACTTTGGCACCCTACTTGGTACGCATTATAAAGAACTATGCGACTTACTCAAATACTTACTCAAACTAGGCGCGTGGCGTGACGAAGCCATCATTCCGCACACGGCCGATGTCGACGTCGTCCTTCCGTCCTTTACAAACTGGACCCTCGTCCAAGATATGATGTGGGCCCGGGGCTTTTATGCCTTTGTGCACGATATCCACCGCGCCTGCCTCGCGTCGCACCACCCGCTCGCGTCGCTTTTGTATGCGCCGAATGTAGGTCTTTCAAATCTTACGTGGCAGCGTCTCATTGCGTCTTTTGCGTAGCAAACCCGAACGGACTCGTCGATGCATGGCACGCCGTACCTGGATCTGTACATGTGGCGTAAAGAGTACGAGCCGGCCAGCGCGCGTGTCGAGGTCGAGACGGCCTGGGTCAAGCTCAACGCGTCCCAAGTATTTCCGCTGACGTGCAACCACACGATCTTTGGTAGTCCCGTGCCTGGCATCCAACACCCGGAAGCCATGTTGAAGAGCGAGTACGGTGACACGTACGGCGTGGACCCGAACTTGCGTCTGGCAGCGTGCGAGTCGTACTGTGACTATCAGCTTCTCTCCAATATGTCGGCAGTGTCGCGCTCCGTAGGCTAGCATTGGATGGGAGGCGCGATAGACGAGTCCTATACAGTGAACAATATACAAGTCGTAGAACTGAGGATGTGTACAAGCATCGATATGCTGCTGGAATGAGTTATTAACATGCAACGCTAGCGGATATGTCATCTCCTGAGCTCGAATGGCCGGTGCGTAGCGTCAATGGTTGTGGATAGGGATTGTGCTAGGAAAGGGAAGGCGGAGAGCGTCAAGTGAAGCAGCAAGCAATGGCGCGACGGGCCAAGTGCCGGACATGCAGTCGCGCGATAGTAGCTGCTTGGTACTAGTACTACTGTAGTAGCTACCAAAAGCGGGTATGTTTGTCATCGTAAGACTCGGCTGCTGCGTTCAAGCCATAGACAATACCAGACGCAGGCTAGTGCCATTACGACCGGCCAGAGGGCACGAACGGGCGACGGACTTGAGCCAACATGTTGACACGGTTCATTGCAAAAATTTCGAAATCAACCACGAATTAAAAATATTTTAATATTTTTGCAGCTGGAGCAGCGAGATTTGCTGAATCGAGTTCCAGCCTCTTCACGGTTCTTGATGGGAGCACGAGCGGTCGTCGAGTAGGCACTGATCCCGCACAGGCCAACGCGGTGCTAAATGTCGTCTTTCGCTGTGCAAGCAAATAGACTGTGTTGAGTGGCGGTGTGGACACGCGTAGGAGCCTCTGGGGAGCCTTCTGGGAGGTTCCTGGCTTCTTGTTCCGTGCTTGCTACCAAACGAGTTTCGAATCAACTCGAGTCGACACGCCAGTGCTCCGCCTGCAATCCACCCAAAACCGCCTGATCTGCAACGTTTGGGCAATGTTTATTCAACGACCGTCATATCCAAGAGAAACACAAACCATGGAACGTCGACGCAAACGTGCGGCTACCTGCCAGTGGCTCCTGCCACCCATGCCTGGCACCACAGCAAAACGAGGTTCCACACAATCGGCCAGATGTTGCGCACGTTAGTTGATATATTGAAATAATTCAAATCATTGGCGCTTATGTGGTCCGATTCAAAAAACAAATGCAATAGTCCCACATGGGCAGCAACCTCGGGCTGGCGTGGCCGTACCGGTAGGAAAATATTCGGTTCGTCAAAATGAACGTTGCGTTTGCCAAGCCCCCTTCGCATCCATCAGATTCGCCGCCTCACATCGCGAATCAGATGCCACAAGGAAATATGGAAGCAAGGCGCAGCTTCCAATATCAGTGGTTGCTTTCAAGCCCAACGACTCGTTATGGAGAACAAGCGAATGTGCGAGCAACGTTTTGGTTTGGACTTCGTCATTTTGCAGAAACAACATTTTTCAATTTGAGCACCATGAAAACAGAGCACATGATGGAGAGCGACCGTCCACCCCTCGTCCGCTTCGACTTGGTTCACGACGGTGACCCAGTATCACTGTCCGGGTATCGACCCGACATTGACGGGCTACGCACGTTCGCGATCGTGTCTGTCCTTGTCTTCCACGCGTACCCGACGCTTCTTCCCGGTGGCTTCACGGGCATCGATATTTGCTTTGTCGTTTCTGGCTTTCTCATCTCGGGCGTTCTCTCCAAGCAGCACAAGCACCGTCACTTTTCGTACATCAGCTTCTGCGAGCGCCGCGTTCGCCGCACCATGCCGACGCTCATCGTTGTTCTCGTGATGACACTCTGGCTCGGGTACATCTTCCTCCGGGGCGTCCCGCTCAAGCACATGGTTGCGACGTTGAGTTCCACCGATGTGCAAGCACTCTCGCTCGAGACAGCGTCCTCCAAGCACGGTAGCAACCCGCTGCTGCATCTCTGGCCGCTTGGTGTCGGCGGCCTCTTCTATATTTTCTGGCCGTGCGTTTGCATTGTCCTCATAAAACAGCCATACACGCGAGCCGTCCAGCTCCAGATTGCATTTTTGGCGCTCAGCTTTCTCATCAACATTATTGCGTCCGTCGAAAAAAACCACGGCAACATGGCCGTGTTCCTCATGCCGCTCGGTCGGTTTTGGCAGCTGTCCATGGGCGGCCTCCTCTCGTATGTGATGGCAGAGCAAGCGACAACGTCCTTGACACCGCTCACCGATTCATCACATTTTGGTGCATGGATGTCGGCAGCCGGGCTTGGCCTCGTCGTCATCGGGCTCGTATTTATTGAGTCTCAAAGTGCTTTTCCGGGCATTTGGGCGCTTCTACCGACCGCCGGTGCGACCTTGCTCCTTGCCGGAGGCCCCCAAGCGCCGTTCAACCGCTACGTCCTGAGCAACACGATGCTTATGCAATTTGGCAAGATCAGCTACGGACTCTATCTCTGGCACTGGCCGCTCCTTGTCATCTCCAACCACCAATACCCGCCAGCGACAAGCCGTCCGTTCACCGTAGAACCGTGGTGCATGCTGCTGGTTTCCGTTGCCTTGAGTATCATCACGCACGGGGAGGTCGAGCACCCGCTGCGCAGGAGCACCGCCAAGTGGATCACACCCGCGATCGCGCTTTGTGTGTTGGGCCTTGCCGCGGTTGTGGTGACGTTGCACATGCTTTGACAATGTCTGTCGCACGGGGTTTTGGACAACATTATATATGACCATGTTCCGCATTATCGTCGTTTGTACACAAAGACTTTGCATACGTAGCGCTACGCCTGAATGCGTGGGAGTTAGCACTTGGTCGTTGGGAGTGAGCTGCGTACGGAGAGATCCATCCCGTGGTGGACCCCACTCGCCGAGTCATAGCTCGCGCGAGGTCGTACGCAGGCTCCTGTACTCGGACCACACAACATTGTTTCTCTAACGACAGAATGTACTCGTATGTTTGTATCGCGTTTAGGGCTGTGAATTGAGATCTAGGCTATGCGATGCAGACTCGAGGTGGCTGATTTAGCAAGGCCATTTAACCGCAAACATTATAGCCCAAGCTCCTTTCGAAATGGCGCGTTGATACATTCAACGTTGCGACAGACCTCGCCAGCAGTCTTGCGCGCCAGCACGAAAGTACTTGGACAACGTCTTCCCACATGTCGCAACTCTATGACGTTGCTACTTCCTCTTCTTTGGTTGTTATTAATGGTTCGTGCGCTGGACCTTCTGCGTCCAACGCTTCTTTGACTTTTGCAAGTCTGCAGTGTACTACTGGTCGCGTTGCGTTGGCTTCGATGACACCCGTGGTGTCACGTCCAATCAGCGGACGAGATGCGCGCTGCTCTAGACGCTTTGCTACCGGCGATGAGCGACAGCGTCGCGCTGATACCGTCCCGACTTGGGCGGGCTTCAAACCGTCGTGGTCCCGTGCTCGGTGCTACTTGGTGCGAGCGAAACGCCCGTTGGGCTGCCACGTAATTTCCGCGGGCAAGGACGCCATTTGATTGGCTCCCGCCGAATTCGGCTTTCGGATTGGCCAAAATACTCGACACCTGGAGCTTGTGATTGGGCGACTTGTTTCATTCGCCACCAGGATGACCGAGCGCGTGGTCCTCTCGCCGACAAGGACTAGGATCAAGCTCGAGCCCGGCCTCGACGAGCGCTCTGCCTGGGGCGCCTACGACGATGACGATGACAGCAGCAACATGGAGACGCTCCTCGCTGCGCCGGTCTTGGCGGATACGACGCATGCCAGCTTGGTGGCCTTCCGCGACGCCCGCGCTCGCTACGAGGTCGCGTGTGAAGCCAAAGCACATGTGCACACGCGCCAGTCCATCCTCGCGACGATCGCACCGCCGACGCTGCGGTTCCTTGCGCACTACAAGCTGTGCATGGCCGAGGCCGCGATCACCGACGCCGACATCCTCGCGTGGATCGAGCGCGAGCTGGCCACGACGATGCCCACGTCGCTCGAGGCCGTCGTGCAGCACTACCGCGTGCACCTCATCATGGACATGCGCATTCCCGACGCCCGTGCGCGCGTCGCCACGTACTTTATGCGCGCCAACGAGATGGCCGACGCCAACAACTTTCGCTTCGCGGGCGCCAAGCTCTTTTGTGACATGCTCGTCGAAGGCGTGCGGCCTCGCGCGCTGCGCCGCGACGTCGAGCTTCTGCTGCACGTGCCCTCGAACGCCGACGCCAAGTGCGACGACCGCCGTCTCTTTAACCTCGTGGAATCCTGCGCTGTCGCGCACCAGGCACGGCACCCGTGGCGCCGCCGCCGTCGCCGCACCGTCCCCGGGCGTAGCGTGCAACTGCTACGCACTACGGATAGCGCAGCATGGCGGTCGCCCGACGTGCTTTATCTGTAGCTGCATAAGCAGAGTGAAGACGATGTATTTCAGTTGGCGGGTGTTGTTGGACGACGGTTCGATCCCGTCCATGTTGGTCATTCTTTTGCTGTTTATTTTCTCATGTCAAACTACTCGATTAAGTCTTGGGCATCGTCGTCGTCGTCACCGTCAAGGTCGTCGGCGTCATCCAGCTCCAACTCGGACCAGTCATTCTCGTCGGAGTCATAGACTGCTGCACGCTCCAGACGTCCGTGATCGACAAAGAAGGCTGCGACCGCCTCGACGATCTCGGGCAGCACACTCGGGTGACGACGAGACAGCAGCTGCTGCAAGAGATACGCCGTCGCGATGCCACTGCCACACCGTCCCGCAATCTCGATCGCCGTCTCGCCTTGCTACACCATGTCATCGTTATAGCCTCAACCAGGGCTAGGGTTTGATGGACCGTATTGGTCATCGTCACATCCAAGCGAGTGTTCTGGCAGAGACGGTGCCAGATGCGCTCGGCCGTCGGGTGCAGAAAGGCCACGTGCATGAGTGCCGTGTTGCCGTCCTAGCGTATATATTGCGATACATCAACATGGAAACAGATGACAATATCGTACATCGTCGACCGCGTTGACGTTGATCGTGGGCTGCGACAGCAAACACTCGACCATTGCTTCGTTGCTGTAGAGACACGCGACCATGAGCGCAGTCTTGCCTGTCTTCTACAACCAACAACGGTCAATGCATGGACTTGGATCGTCCAGACTAGCAAATGAGACCGTACGCAGCTGGCGACGGTCGCATCGGTGCACTCGTGACGGTTCGTGGAGGCTACCCACTCGACCTTGGGGTTCATGTAGCGGAGGTTCGCAGCGGCCAACGAGTCGGGCTCCATCGCCTCCATCCACGCCAGCGTCGAATCGTTGTCGTCACGCGGTCGGTCGGGCACGACCAGCGCCTTGTTGACGTCGATACGGGCTGCAAGCGCTTGTACAAGCGATACGTTTTGGCTGTTGACGGCCCGGAGCCAGGGCGTCAAGCCCGCCTACGTACCCAAGTCGAATCGAAATCGAAATGTAGCAGACCTCGTCGGCAATCTCAGCGTTCGTCGTCGGGTGCTGTACAAGGGGCGTAACCAGCGAAATGTTGTTCAAGCGCACTGCGATCGGGAGCGGTCCATTCGGGGTCTACCGACGCCTGCGTTTACTGGTTCTATGCATACGACGTACGGTGCCGACAGCCATGCGCGGGTGATCCAGCAGCAAGGAGGCCACATGCACGTCACCCGCCAGGCACGCGAGCATCAGCGGCGTCTGCCGTTTCTACATGTCGACCAGACGCGTAGAAGGACCTTGCTATGTGACGGGACCGAACCTTGTTCATCGCGTTGACATCGATTCTGTCGACGCCAAGTAGCAGCGGCACGAGCCGACCCGCGTGCTTGCTGCCGGACGCCGCATGGAGCGCCGTCGTACCCGACTAGTTGACACCATCGGTATGAGATGGGAAAGTGATGTAGTGTAGTACGTCGTTGGCAGCGTTGACGTCGCAGCCACCGTGTGCTAGCAGCGCTTGCACGATGCCAGGATTGCCTTGGCGAGTTGCCAATAGCAAGGCCGAGTTGCCGTGCTACCCACGATGACGCGTCACGTGGGAACATTGAACGAGATACTACCTTGTCCCGGACACTCGTGTCGATCTCTGGCTTCTCCAAGAGGAGCTGGACTATCTTGACGTTGCCTTGGTTGAGGCACACTTGCAATAGCGCCGTGAGCCCGCTCTGGTCGAGTCGCGGGGATTAGGGTTCCATCGTAGGGTTAGGTTTCCTACCGCATCCCGGTAGTTGACGTCGATCTCGGGCGACGACAGCAGCTTTCGCACAACATGA